>NC_021164.2:74308373-74364849 GCF_000331145.2 Cicer arietinum | reverse complement strand
TCTGTCATTTATTCAGGAAACAATTCGAGATGCCATTGAAGACTCTATAACTTGGCCAGTACGCAAAATTATACCAATTATACCTGGCGATTACAGGTATCTGAAAGCTCATTTTCATTTTCTTAGCAAAAAGAGTATAGGATTATTTACTTTCTAAGTTATGTTTTAGGAATCTTAAAGTTTGATCAGTGCTGATAATAATAAAAGGATAATACTATTGAACGTGTTTTTTTTAATTGGGGATGTGGTCCAACAATTACTATTTATTGACCTTAAATGGATTTAGTAAAAGTTTTAAAACTTCTAAGTCAAAAATGCTATTAAGTACAATATCTATCTTTAGCCTTTTCCTTTTTACTATTTGATTGGGCTTGAGTCCAGGCTGATCTTTAACTGGCCTTTTCTTCCTCTCACAGTAACCTAGAATTGAAACCAGTTGGAACACTAGATGTAAAACTAGTGCAAGCAAAGAACTTGGCAAACAAAGATCTGATTGGGAAATCTGATCCTTATGCTGTCATATTTGTACGCCCGCTTCGTGACAAAACCAAAACCAGTAGAACAATTGTAAGACCTTCCTTAATTTTTACATATTTATTTATTTATTGATCATTGTGTGTGGTAGTAAATTGTAATCCAAATGATGGCCATGATGTTCAGAACAACCAGTTGAACCCAATATGGAATGAGCACTTTGAGTTCATTATTGAAGATACATCAACACAGCACTTGACCATAAGAATCTTCGACGACGAAGGCATTCAGGCAGCTGAGCTTATTGGCTGTGCCCAAGTTTCCTTGAAGGATCTCGAACCTGGTAAAGTCAAGGATGTGTGGTTGAAATTGGTTAAGGATTTGGAGGTTCATAGGGATAATAAAGTCAGGGGTGAGGTAAGATTGTAATTTCTTGGCTTTTTCTTTTCATTCATCTAGCATTCTAGCTTGTAGATGGCAACTGCCAGTTTGTGTAGAGCTTGGCAAGGTGGCATATGGACACTACCTAGACCCTGTTTGGATTAACAGATTAATTAAACTCTTATCTACAAAAACTTATCATAGAAGTGTTTATTAATAAGATATTTCTATTACAAAAAATAAAATAAAGTAAATTTTTTTTTGATATAAACTATAAGTTTTTTTTTGCATAAAGTATCCGAGAGAACTTACTGAAATAAAAGGAAAATAATTTATGGACATGTCATAATCTAGCATTTTCTTCATTACTTGCAATTTGTGTTATTTGTCTTCTCACAACATTCTAATATTCCTGTAGAGATTGATATTATAGTAGTTCATAAGTCTTATTGAGCTTCCTACCATCCCAATATAGGTCCACTTGGAGCTCTTGTACTGCCCATATGGAGTTGATAACAGCTTGAAGAGCCCTTTTGACGCTGACTACTCATTAACCACGTTTGAGAAGACCCTTAAGAATGGAGCTAGTGACGCAGAGGATGAGGATCTTTCAAAATCATCACGGGCGAGGAAAAGCAACGTCATAGTAAGAGGAGTTCTATCTGTCACAGTAATTTCAGCTGAAGATTTGCCTGTAGTGGACTTATTGGGCAAGGCTGACCCATTTGTTGTCCTTGGGTTGAAAAAATCAGAAAAAAAACTCAAGACCAGAGTAAGATTTAAGATATTCTTGGCTTGAAACTTTTGCTATATTTGAATGTTTAATATATTTATGTTTAATTTGATCGATAACAAAATAAAATCAAATGAGTAAATCGATTAGCAGTTTGAATTAATTTCAAATTCATACTAGTTAAAAATGCAATAGAAAATATTTTGGTTTGAATTTACATGCCAAATATATTGAATTGATTGTAAGTGAAAATACTGATTTCTACATAGTTATAAGTGATTAAACAATGTTTCTTCTATTTCCAGGTTGTAAATGAAACCCTAAACCCAGTATGGAATCAAACATTTGACTTTGTTGTGGAGGACGGCTTACATGACATGTTAATTGTTGAACTATGGGATCATGATACCTTTGGCAAGGTGATACCTCTTAAATTTGTCTTCATGAAGTTGTTTGTTTCAAAGTACTCTATGAACTATGGGATCATAAGATTACAGAAATTGTAAATTAGCTATTGCAAACTGTTGATATTGAATTCAACAATATTTTTCTTTTTTGCTAATAAAAGTCGTACAAGTTATAGAAGAGGAGTGGTAGCAAAACACTTTTTAAATATATGTTGTTCATAGCATTGTTTCTTGTATGTGATTTTTTATGAAAATGTTCATCATATATGTTGTGTCCCCAAGTCATCAGCTTGTCATCTTCATCTCAATATAATACAGCATTTTTCTTGAATAGGATCGTATTGAATGTTTTCTTTTTGTTTTTCCAGGAAAAAATGGGAAAAGTTATAATGACACTAACCAAGGTCATCTTAGAAGGGGAATACAATGAAACGTTTCTTCTGGATGATGCTAAATCTGGAAAGGTTAGTTTGCATTTGAGGTGGACTCCGCAGCATAAGTACCGCGATCCTTAGTAGACTTCTAGCACAAATTCACTGATGGTACAACAGAATCGACCTGCATTAATCGAAATCATAATCTACCATCCAACTCAAATCTCTCTAGTAATCTAATAGTTGATAGTGATTCGTCAAATCTATGATACAACCCATATATGATCTTAGAAGAATGATGGGGATTCACTTAATTGCATACGTGAGCCTGACTATGGGGGGTTGCTGTTGCATCGGACAAATCCAATGTATGAACTATGAAGTGTGAGCAAACAAAAGTATTTCATTTTCTATGTAAATATGAGATATTTTTCTACGATAATTCATTTTGTAAAAGAGAATATTCTAATAAAAGTACATAAGTTTATAATCTACAACTTTTATTACTAATAATAAGTTGGTAATGTTGTTTATTAATACTCGATCTATGATTCTTCTTAGCTGATTAAAAAATATCTTGTTATATTTGGAAATTACAACTTGACTATTAATCAATTGTGTAACTTGGATGTTATAGTACTTTAAATTAAATAATTTTCTTATGTTGTATAGAATTACAAATTTGACATAAACTTATATCTTGTAAAAGAACAGTTATGTGATTCTTATTTTAGGCGAGTACGGAATAGACTCAGGGAATTATCTATGGACTATGGTTTAGATTATTGTTCATGCTAGTACTAGGAAAAGGATAAGGTTTTTAAGATATGATATAGACACCAAGTAACCTTGTCACAATCTAGTGTAACACTTTTGATTTTGGCATTGCACTATCTGGAAATCAAATTTCTGCACAATTCCTCTGGATAACTTAGGTACCTGTCAGGTATCAACTAATTTACTCTAATTACTCATCGTAAACAAAATTTACTGATTTGAACTGCATGGCATCAAAATTGATCAAATGGTCCAAACTTGAAACTCATTTTTTATATAATAAAAATAATATAACTTTAAAATATGAATAAATCAAACTTAATTGGACAACTACATATTCGTCAACAACTAATAATAGTTGTAAAAAAATTCTTTAAGATCTAACATGTTGTTATACGTTGAATCTGGATGAGAGAGAAGAAGACGACTGGTGTTGCCCTTATTAGAGAATCCGACTGAGTCTTTATCAAAGGTTTCCATTGCAATTAGGAACCTCCCCTACTTTCTATTTCTTCCTTTTTTAGGACTATTTTGGATGTTTCGTGCCTTTGTCTTTCCTTTCATTTATCAACCCATAATATATACTACAATGGTCTTAAATAATCATAAGTATAAAATAGTCAAATTTTATTTATATTTTCATCGAACACTTATGATATTATAACAAAATCT
This sequence comes from Cicer arietinum, assembly GCF_000331145.2. Lineage (NCBI taxonomy): Eukaryota > Viridiplantae > Streptophyta > Magnoliopsida > Fabales > Fabaceae > Cicer > Cicer arietinum. The sequence continues at coordinate 74,361,031 of NC_021164.2, read as the reverse complement.
CTAAAAATTGCATTATGGTATTTTTAAAATTATTTATTTTTCAATATAATAATAATAAACAAATAATTAATTTATTGTAATTATTTTACATCGTCAGATTAAATGTCACTTTAATTAAAATATATTACATTACTAATTTTATATTCAAAAATTGAGTATCAAAACTATAATTAATTTTAAAATATAAAAAATTATGATAGTTGTGAATACAAATTAAATAAAGGAAGAAAATAATATTTACATGAACGAGTCACTGGTTGGTCCAGTCCATTGATGAGAATGACCGATGAAATGACTGACAGTTGAGTTTGTTTTTCCCTTCACTTCCCTTTCTTGTCTTTCCTATTTCTCCATCCTTCTAGCTCTTTCTTTCCGAACAAACAAATGAACTCAATTTCCACTTTCTTGTCTTCAATTTCTCTCATCCATGGACAATGATGATACTTCCAACCACCGTATCCTAACTCTTCTCAAATCCCTCAAAGAAGCTTCCAAACATCTTCAAATTAAAATCAACCCTTTCACCATTCTCTTCAAAAACGACTCAAAATCCGCCATTGAAGCACTTTTAGAGCTCGAATCAAAAGCCATAGTTATCTTCTCAACTCACCCATATCTTCACACCCTCTCCAATTCCCTCTCCACACTCAAAACCTTAATCCAAAATCTCGAAAAATTCAAAGGCTACGGATTTCGATCACTCCTTCAACGCCAAATCACTGCCTACAAAATTTCACAAGCTTCATCTTCATTGGAATCTGAAATTCAAATCTACTTGGACCGTGTAATCGTTGTAAACCTCGTGAGCACGCTGCAAGAACATAATCAAAACGAAGAAGAACAAGTTAAGGTTTTGGTCGAGTTTGAAGAGAGATTATCGAAAGGTTTCGATTTGGAGTTCCAAGATTTGATTTTGAAGGCAAAATTGTTTACCCTTCTGGAAAACAAGTTGATTGAACCGTATAATTCGAAAAGGGTTCGAGAAGAATCGGCGGTGGCTATAGCGGATTTGGTGAAATTCAACAAGAATGTTTTTGTAGGGTTAGTGTTAATGGGTTCCACGATTAAAGCTTTAATAGCAATGGCTTCTGAATGTTCTATAAGGGTTCTTTCTTCGCTGGTTAGATTCATTCGAAGTCCTTTGGTTGATGAGATTTTTTCTAATGGGGAGATTCCTAAAATTGTTGTTTTTTTGTTGTCAAGTGATTTGTGTCTTTGTGTTGCTGCGTTGGAGTGTGTTTTTGAATTTGGTTATATTGGGAGAAAGGAAGTTGTTGAAACTATGTTGCAACATGAGTTAGTTAAGATATTAATGGATTTGCAAAGAAGGGATGATTTTGATGAGTGTATTTTTGATGGTTGTGTTTCAAGGTTTGCAATACAAGTGGAAGTTGGTGAAGGTTTGAGTTGTGAAGAGAAAAGAGAGGTTAAATTGGAGATGTTGAGATTGGTGAAAGAGGCTTCTCAATCAGATGTAGAGTTTGTCAATGTTAGTGCCGAGATATTGTGGGGTTCTTCACCTTAGAATTTGGGGTTAGATCGATGATGCTTGTTTGAGAGGAGCACGTGTTGCTTTGGTGGTTTAATGATTTTAGTGCCATTGGTGAAGAACCCCAAATGCAGTTTTTGAGAGAATTCTGAATGCATGAATCTGGAACCATGATGGAGGGGTTGATGAGTTTGTCGTCTGAGTATGTCGGTAGAGGTGGGATATTGTGTTAAATTATGAGATTCTTTCGGATACCTTGGTCAAAAGTGGATATGAGATTCTTTTTTCTAGACTGCATAGCCGGTAGTAATAAAACAAATAAATCAATAACATTTAATATTATAAATATCCATATTTGTTTATTTGTATATATACATATATAATATTAATTATTAATTTATTTATTAATAATTATTTAATTTATATTTTAGAGATCTTGTTTGTTTTAGAGGAGTTTAGTTTTATCTTAGCTCATATATTATATTGGGGTAAATTATTGTTTTTGCCTCTGAAAATATAAGACGAATCTGCTGTCAAAAAAGTTTAAGTTATTTCTCAAATTATTAAAATGGCGGTTAATTTAATTTTTAAATGCTATAATGATGAAGAACTACTTTTATATGTTTTAATAATTTTATATAATAATAAATTGTATCTTTTAATAACTATTTTAATGATTCAATTATTAATATGAGTTTTTCATTGAATTATTGATCAAAATGACATCACCTTTAAACTTGGTTTAGTTTATATATTGGAAAAATTTGGATTCCAAACACGTTGATCTTAACTGATGAATAATAATTGGTTGATCTTATATGATCAATAATAATTGATTATAATATAATATCAATTATTAATACATTAATTCACTTCTCTAACCTTTCAATTTAAAAGAATCAAATTACACGTATTAAACATAAATAATCCATAATTTAAAGGTTTGTTGATTTTAAGATTCAAAAAAAGAAATTTTGAATTATGTTTGTGAGTAAGATTTTCTTTAGGATAATTTTATTGAAAATTATTTTTATGTTACAATGAAATTGTTATTTTGATTAGTTTTTTAAGAAAATTATGTTGAATAGAAGATAGATAAATAAAAAACGTCTTTTAAATTATGAGTGTTTAAAATATTTTATTTTTACCTATTTTATTCAATAATTATTGATGAAGATATCTCATTCAAAAAGTAGAGCAATGTAAAATATCAATATTTATAATTATTAAATATCAAAATTACTTTTAATTTATACTCGATTTCTATGTAAAAATAATGAGTATATTCTTAGTAAGTCAATTAGTACATTTGTTGGTTTTTCCAAAAGTATAATTAAAAGAAGAGAAAATAGATGGTGTGTAAACATAATTTATTAAACAGTGTATATATAGTCAAGTGTCACTGTAAAACTTTTTGTCCACTTATATTGTATCATTAAACCCATAACAAAAATATATAATTCAATCCAATTGAATTGACATATATAATTCACCCTAGGAGCATATTGGTGGTGAGGAGGAGACTGTTCCTAACCAAATCAAGAGCACAAGTACTTAATTACGATGTTTTCATAACCTGGATTTCTAGATTAAATGAGGTTAGGATAAATAATGTTGTAACAAGGGATCTATTCCTTTTTTTTTTCCCAAGGCATAATCAAACTATCAACATAAGTATTTGTATGCTGATGAGGCACTCCCTGGTGGTTTAACAAGGTTAGACCCATCGTTTAGTCAATTGTTATTCCACAAAAGGATACTGGATCTGTTTCCAATACTCCAACAACATCCCACATGCAAAAGCGGTTTCGCACTCCAAATGCTCCTCCAAACATAGCTTGGATTATGACCAAGGTTAGCAGACAAAAAGTCACTCTGAGGAAAATATTTAGCTTTGAAAAGACGAGTGACAAGGTTGTTCGGGTTAGATAATAATTGTTATCCTTGCTTACCAAACATGGATAGATTGAAAGCACTAATATTTTTATAAGTCATATCTCCATCACGTTTGTGTATTGCGAGCTTGTCCCACTTGAGCCAATTGATGCCTCTAGTCTGTCCTCCATTTTTGCCCTGCCAAAATGAGTTCCTCATTTTTTCAATCTCATCTCCTAAAGCAGGGGGTATCAAAAATATGTTCGTTACATAGGACAAAATAGCTTGGAGAATAGATTTAATTAGGACTTCTCGGCCCGCACGAGAGAGACTTTTATTGATCCATGAATTGATCTTCCGCTAAATTATGTCCTCAATAAATCTGAATTTTTTTTTTTTACTTCTACCAATCATTTAAGGTAGTCCTAGGTATTTTCTAGTTCCTAATATCGAGCGCACATCTAGAAGGTCTGTAATCTTTTCCTTCAAATCCTCATTCACATTTCTACTGCAAAACACTTTATATTTTTGCAAATTTATAGCTTGACCAGACGCAGCTTCGTAAACAGACAACATATTTTTTTATAGTCTTTGCTTCTCTAATAGAGACTCTAAAGAACAAGAAACAAACATATACAAATAAAATGTGTGAAATAACTGGGACGTTTACACTTAATTCATTTTTTAATTTAAAAATAAAAAATAAACTTTTCTTTCATTTCCACTTCAAAACCCTCCATTCAAACATTATCCAAAAGAAATTTATCCTAAAATATTTGATTTTTTTCTATTTAAAATGTTTTAAGTAAAGCAATCGAATTCGAGTAATTGTAAGTCTATTTTTTTCATATGTATTTGATCGCTCAAATTTGTACATCAAATTAATTTATTCGAGTGACTCAGATTCGATCGAATCAACGAATTTTGCTCGGTCCTAGTTACTCTCTTCAAATGGGTTATCTATTCAATAAGTTTATGCATCTTTATATAATAAATATGGCCGACCTAACATATTATGAGGTCTAAAGCAAAATTCTTATAGACTTTTCAAAGTTAATAAATAAATTATTAATATTTTATATAATAATTATAAAAAATTATTTAGCTGAAATCATGACATTTTAAAATCTATTTTCTCTATATTTTTTTAAAAATAAAATAAGACATTTCAACTGATATACAACAATCTAAAAACTTATGTAGAATTTTCTATTTTTTTGGTGAAGAAGAAAACAGTATGTGTATATATGTTGTACTATTTCAAGAGTTCATGTTAGCAATATATTCACTAATTGTCTCGTGATTTCTCAATTTATAACTAATATTTTTCATGTTAGCCATGTGTTCAATATTAATCTAAGCGCATTAAATAATTTACAACAAAAACAAAATAAGATTCATTTTTAGTAAAATCTATATTTTTCTACCAATAAATCTGTCAGTATCAACAAACATTCACCAATATTTTTAATTTGACTTATTTACATAGAGATCTTTTTACGATTTAATAAAAGTTTCAACTCACTCTGATTCATATTTTTGAGTTGACTTGTATATCTTAGATTATTTATTAAATTAATATAATTAATATTATATAATATATTTTGAAATTAATAATAAAATTAATTGATTTAATATTTATTAAAATAATATAAAATTTATACAATATTTTGTCGGTATTAATTTTTAAAATAATAGAATTTGATGTTTTTTGTCGAAGTAAAAAAAATAAGTTTTTTATTGAAGTATCAAGCAGTTGTTCTAATAACCTTATCCGACTCTAATAATAAAATATAAATAAAGATAATAATTGAAAATTTAATATATTTAATTAAATATTTAATTTAGATATATTAATTTTTTCATTATAATTTTTATTTATATTTTATTTTGCAGAGTACCAAATTGATAAATTCACCGTGTTGTGGATGGAGTTTAGTTTTTGAGATGCTCTCGTACTGTCGTCAACGAGTCCCACGAATTCCTCAATTTTATTTTACATTACACCAACCCCGCGTGGCACGCATGGCAAATATATAATAGTGCAAAGAAAGATATTAGTAAAATATTCAGCTGCATCCATGTTATAATATTCTAATTTATACACTCACCACTTAACTCTTACTAAGTTTTTGAATTATCAAAACTTATGAAAACATGAAGTTTAGGAAAAGAAAAAAAGAACACCATTAATTAACGTAAAAACAATAACCTCGTTTTACACGCACTTAAAATATCCATATTCGTCACTCTATCCATATGCCCAAATTAAACCTCACACATCTCTATATAAACAATGATGCAATTAACTTCCAAAAACACAACACAAACATCAAAAGCCACCATCCAAGAAAAGAAACAATGAAATCTATTCTTCCACTATGTTGTTTCCTTTTCCTCTTAGTACTCAACACGAAACCACTACAAGGAGCAGAACCAGAGCCAATAGTAGACAAACAAGGAAACCCTCTTCAACCAAATGAAGGTTACTACGTTTGGCCACTTTGGTCTGACTATGGAGGCATAACATTAGGCCAAACAAGAAACAGAACATGTCCACTCGACGTAATTCGCAACCCCGACGCTATCGGTAGCCCAGTCTTCTTCTCCGCATCAGGTTATTGGATACTTAATTAACAAATTAACTGATTAATTATTATTCTAGTTAGGACTTAAATAAAATATAAATAAAAATAGTAACAAAAAAAGTGATGTATTAAATTTTAAATTAAAATCAAATAAATCAATTTTTTAGTTTCTGTTTTTGTTTATATTTTATTTCACCGTAGTACTAACTAGAATAATAATTAGTTATACAAGTTAAATCCACTTTTTAGTTGACTAACTAACTTTTACGTTTAACTCTAACTCTAACTAATTACTAACATATATCTGATACAGGTCTTGATTACATTCCAACACTCACTGATTTAACAATTGATATTCCAATTTTGGGAAGTCCTTGCAAGGAATCAAAAGTTTGGAAGCTTTCAAAAGTTGGGTCAGGGTTTTGGTTTGTGAGCACTGGTGGTTTAGCTGGTGATCTTGTTACCAAGTTTAAGATTGAGAGGCTTGAAGGTGACCATGCTTATGAGATTTATAGTTTCAAGTTCTGTCCTTCTGTAACTGGTGTTCTTTGTGCTCCTGTTGGGACTTTTGAAGATGCTGATGGAACTAAAGTTATGGCTGTTGGGGATGGTATTGAACCTTATTATGTTAGGTTTCAGAAGGTTTCTAGTTATAAGAATAAAGATTTGAGCAGTATTTAAGGTTGATAGGTTTTTTTGTTGTGTTGTGTAGTGAAGTGTGTTGGGTGGGTTTTTCCCAACAAAGTGGGATGGTCATAATAACAATAAGGCATGAAACGAGTGCTTGTCTCTGTTTTTGAGATTTGCCACTTTGTTTTTCTGGTCAAAAGTGAAATGAAATTGAACTTTTTACTCATACAATTTGTCTCAAATTTTTCTATTTTCTATTTTTCTCCCCAATAATTTATTAGTTCTTTCTAATTTTATGATCTATCGGCAAACATTTGAAAAATTTAGACAAATTGTATGATTTGGCACTTTTGGTTTTGTGCTTGATGAATTTTACTTATCAATGCTTCTCTTGTTACTAATTAAACATGAAACATACGACGACTTCATGTGTTTTATGTGATTAAAATGTACCACTCAAACTCAGAGTAGTGAAAAGCATCAAAATAGAGAATTTTATGCTACTTGTCAACTTCCCATATACCTCTATATGGATAATTAGTACATTGCCAATAGCATTCTACATGAAGAGAATCATTTGTATCTCAAACTATTTTAGAGTCGGTGGACGTGAGAGAAACAACATGTCAAATGATTTATAATTTTCAAAAAAACATTGACACGATATATCAACTTAAAATTTTAAGACTATAAGTTATTACTCTTATATATTCAACATTTAATTCATTTTTTTATTGATGTAAACTTAACTACTCATATTTTAATCCAACACAAACTTCATTCAAACAAAATGACAATTTATATATATATATATATAAAAGCTTGCTATAACAAAAATAAGAAAATAAATTGCGACAAATCAAAAATCAACAAAGATGTTTGATTGACTCCCACATCTTGAAGAAATAACGTTAACATGAAGCTACCCTCTATTTTACATAGATGAAATGGTATTTAAGGAATAAAATTTATTGGTTGTCTTGTTATGTGTAAAAATTAAGAGTCATTTTAACAAGTGTCTTTATACCTATTAAATAGTCAAAATAAAAAATAAATTGAGTGATTTTATTTTTTACTATTTTAAAATATAAATTACATTACTACAAGATTTTTTTCTACAATTAATTTCTTAACAAATGCCCTTCTCAAAGGCACTTGTTAACTTTTTTCAAAAATTAACTTAAAAAGAATGGAGGAACTAATTACAAAATCTATTCCAATGTGATGATTATTAGAGTTATTATTTTTATAATGATACGTTCCTCTGATCTTAAATTTAAATAAAAATAATATAAAGAAAATTGATATATCTAATTTAAAATTTAGACTAAATACATCAATTTTATTTAATTTTATATCGGTTATATTGAAATATATCAACCATTTAAAAAAAAAATTAGAAGTATTAATTTTAAAGATAAGTTTTATTTTTTTTAATCTTATTTCAAAGTGCAATAATGTATTTAAGCCAACAAACTTCTTATTTTCTTAGTAGAAATATTAGCAAAAAGTTATCAAGAACAATCATTTTTCACAATCTCAATTGAATAAAAACTATTTTCGTGTTTCTAACTTTTTTTTTTCTATAGACTTCACATAAGTCATTCTTTCATCTATACAATACTATTTATTTTTTCTATAAAAAGTGCACACCTATTAAACTCTACTCCCCTCCAATTGAAGGAGTAATTAGTTTACAAAATCTTTTTTCAATGCAATATATATAAATACTTCATATAACAATTTTGTATAGTCATTTTTTTTCCACATATACATAAAAACAAAATATTCTCTATTATAATTCAATTGCCTTTTATAAAGTAATATATATCTTAGTTATATCTAAGAAAAAAGTTGGAAAGGTTATTAAAAAGAGTAAAGTTCGAATATAATTTTATCTAAATTTATAAAATATTATTCTTTAAAATAAAAAAAATAAAATATATATATAAAAATATAAAAAATAAAAAAATAAAAAAACACAAGCAGAAGCAGAAGGATTATTCAGAAATGATATGTGACCGAATAGCGTATGAGTGCGTGTGCCAAAGCATAACAACATAAAATTCAGATTAACCAAAGAACAGAACAGAATAGTGTGTTTTGGCTATGGCCTCCTTCACCAAATCACTCATTCTTTTTCTTTTCATTGAATTTTGCTTCTCAGTTTTACCTTCATCATTCGCTCAATCGCCTGTCCCTGGGTATCATTTTTAAATCCCCTAAACCCTAATTTCACTTTGCTTTCTACAATCACTTTTTCCACTGCCTCGATTAATTCACCTTGATTTTAACCAATTTTACTTCCACAGGTCTTCCGAAGGTTACACCATTTATGGTCGAGTCAAGATCCCAAGTAAGTTCTTACCTTTTATCATCATATCATTTATCTGATTTCCCCAATTTTTTTTTTTTTTTAATTTACATCCGAATCAACATTTGATGTTTAACGTCAATATTCAATCGTGATTTAGAATGAAAAAGGTATTGAAAGTCGATCTGTAAATGAATCTTAATACACTATAGGATAGTATAGGTTTTGCTTGGCGTTAAAAGCTATTTTGCATCCTTGATGGGACTGGCAATGGTTACTTGGGTAATTAATAGGTTCAAGTTTTTCATACGTTTTTTTTTTAATTCATTAGAATTAACTGTGGGCAAAAGTTGTTTTAGTTTAAACTTTTTGTTAGGTTATATTTTGATTTTTAATTTTTAGATATTTAGGATTTTAGGCCAAAACAATATTTGGAATGTTAGAATAGTTGTAAATCATGCTTTAATGCACCGTTTTATCCATGTCTTGTGTACTGTTTTGTTTCTATGCTCATTCTGTTAACAAACTAAGAGTATGTTTGGTTTCTATTTTCATTTTCATTTTTAATTACAAAAAAGTACTATGGTTTCATTTATTTCCATTTGCGAAGATTTATATAGGGAATAGTGTCTTTAATCTTATCCTTGATCAGGTTTATGTGATGGTGTTAGTTTGGTCAAGTTCAGCAAGGTTGGGGGGATTTAATGATTTATTTATTTCAGGGTTGAAATGTTAAAATGCAATAGCTTTTTATGCATATTACATAATGCATACATCCGGTTTCATATCTATTCTCTGACGATACATGGACTGGTTATGAATAATAGTGGTCTAATGGTATCACTGGATCTTTTTGGCAGGTTTTGGAAACAGAGAATTTAGCCTTCCTGCAAAAGTATCAAATGTCAAAGTCATACTTAATGGTGGTCAAAGAGTTTCTTTTGTGAGGCCTGATGGATATTTCTCATTGTATCCTTTGATTTACAACTTCATTTCAACCTCCTTTTTAATTTGCGTGTTGACTTTTTGGGATATTAAGCCCTATTTAATTCTATAATTGCTTTTCTTCTTTTTCTTGCTTTTGAGAAGTTATAGTTGATTCTATTCTAGTAAATCATTGTTAAGAAACAATCAATTTCCTTAACATGTATGCTTCAAGCCACAACGTGCCTGCAGGGACTCATTTAATTGAAGTGGCTGCAATAGGCTATTTCTTTTCTCCAGTGGGTACCCAATTTGGAAATTACATCCATAACTTTTCCTTAATATTTTCTTTTCCTATGTATGCTCATGTATTAAAATATTGTGTTCATTATGAAAGGTACGAGTTGATGTTAGTGCCAGAAACCCTGGCAAGATTCAAGCAGCACTGACAGAAAATAGGAGGGGGCTCAGTGAGTTTGTCTTAGAGCCATTAAAGGGGGAACAGTATTATGAGGTGGGTTTTGACCGCAAATTTCCTGTTTGTGTTCCCTTCCACATTCCTTAAGAGTATTATCTGAATATCTGCATGCTGTTATCTTGTTTTGCTACAGATTAGGGAGCCATTCTCTATTATGTCCATTGTTAAAAGTCCAATGGGTCTGATGATGGGATTTATGCTGATTGTTGTCTTCCTTATGCCCAAATTAATGGAAAACATGGGTATGCCTTCTAAAGTTTATCTATGAAGTTCTTTGATTTCCTTTCAAGTTTATCTCATATGATGATATGCATGTCTGTATGGCTGTACTTGCTCTGAAAGGATGAAATGATTACTTATTTCCTTTGGTAGAATTTTATGAGACTTATCTTATCCCATAGCAGCAATTTCTGTTTTGAAGCATACATCAAAATATTAAAATCAAGTTAAAATGTCTGAAGTGTCTCCAATCTTTCTTCCTCTCTGTCCATCCTCCAAGTATATTTTTTTTCTTTTTTTGCTGAATCCAAGTATAATTATTTCTCCCCTAATGTGCTCTTATTAATTAGTCCCATTTCAAATACTTCGCTGTCCCCCACAAGCTGGGTTTTTTTTTTTTTATGTGTATACACATTATATGTGCTAAAAAGTCTCACAATCATGAATTATGCATCTTGTGTCCTTTTGGGATTAAGCCTATTTGGTCAATAGCGGGGTTGCATAGCATTCAGCAGTCACTATTGAAAGTCTGTAGCAGAGAAGCTTGCTCTAGCGGCTATAGCTCTCACTGTAGCAGCCAAAATCGTATCCATTCGCAGCTGTTGTGAATTACAGCCTCTAAATTCTCAGGGGAAAAACCTGTGTTTTACTACCCATTTTCTTGAATTTGAATTTTAATGTGTAGTTATTTAAGCCTTAAATGGTTAAACTTGTGAGTTTTCTTGATTTTTTTTGGAATTTACTTCTATGTTTTGCTCAGAGTCAAGACCTATGACTTTTTCTCGGATTGTTTCTCACATGTTTGATAAACTCACAAGTTTATCAATAAAAACTTGTTAAGTTGCTCATTAGTACCAGTTAGCTCACGTCTCTAACATCAAAAAATCATGAAATTCTTGAATTTCGAAAATGTTGATTTGTTTTACATTTGATGTCTGTAATCTGCTTTACTTGTTTGATTGATAATCCTCTCTCTCTCTCTCTCTCTCTCACTCTCTCTCTCACTCTCGCCCCCTTTATTTTTAGGGTGGGGTCTTTTTCTCTATTCTGCGAAGCAGTATTTATTGTCCACTATCTGAAAATTATTCTTAGCCTACCAAGTCCAAATTTGGAGTATTGGCTTGATGATGACCTCTTATTTGTCCAGTATACGTTTTCATTTTTGAGTAACATGCCTTTAGAAGTACGAAATACCTACACGTACACTCTAGTGTGTCTCTATTCTCTCCTGCTTTCTTGTTCAAAACAATCTGAATGGCAGTTGTTTTGTATTGTATAGGCTATAGACCTATAAAGCACATACTTGTGGTACTCTTTGCATAATTTGTGCTCATAACTCTACCGTATTGTATTGGAACAGATCCAGAAGAAATGAAACGTGCTCAAGAAGAAATGAGAAATCAAGGAGTTCCATCTTTAGCAAGCTTGTTACCGGGTGCTGCAAGAAGCAACTAGTTGTACAAATAATCACGAGAACCAGTGAGCAAGTTGGTTTTGCTGAGCAGGAGCAGAAGATACATTGTGTAACATGATTAGAGAATTTGGTTATAACAAATTGGTGCTTAGAGAAATGTTTGATTATTTACGTTGTGGAATTGTTGAATTTGAAATTTCTGATAGAGATGTTATGTTAGCATGTTTAAAGTGAACTGACATGAATAGGCTTCCATGTAACTGTGTTCACTTTCTCCAATGTTGATAACCATGCACTGCCAAAATGGATAAAATAGAACTCAAGGAAGGGACATGATATTTGGTTTTATGGTGAGATTGATAAAATTACAATGAGTTACTGTGATTTTCTAAAAGTTAAAGAGTGTAGTTTTTTGTAAAATTACAATGGTTTTGTAAATTCAACAATTTCACTGTAATTTTGTCAATTCTATCGCGAAGTCAAACATGCACAGGAGTCATGATAAACTAAGCAACAAGTAATAGCATGACACTTCTCAAAATACTTTCATATGAATTTCATCAATATCAAATTTATGTGGCATCTATATAATTTAGTGGGATCTGCTTTTGAAATAGTGAAATAATTTTACATATACATATTAATTTACATGGTGTAAAAGTGACTTAATAAGTTATCAATATGTACAGAATTACCAGTGTGATTTTCGTATATTGTGAAAAATAAAATGAAATAATATAAATATAAATGACGTAGGTCCCTTGAAAATAATATTGTAACTCATTCGGACTTTAGCAAAAACGGGGAGTGCGAATAGCAGACACATGGTCTGCCTTAATCGGATCAACTCACCCGAGTGAACTCGCTAGCGCAACACACACTGTGGAATGTTGATAACGCGAATGTAAGAACCAAAAGAGAAAGTGTATAGTTGCAACAAACCAATGGGTACCCTTTCTCTTCTCAAATGCTACACACCCTTTTCCTCCATCCTTTTCGCCCACTCGGCTCGAGCCGCCAATCACGCCGCCGTATTCAGGAGAAAAAAGCTTCCTTCCTTTCGCGCCATCTCATCCTCCCAGCCATCGACGGCGGAGAAGAATCACGACGACGGTAAAAGTTTCCGTTCAAAGAGTCATTCGCCGGAAGTATGGCTTCACAACACAATGAGTAAAAAGAAAGAGGTTTTCAAACCCAAAGTGGAATCGAAAGTTGGAATGTACGTGTGTGGTGTCACCGCTTATGATCTCAGCCATATTGGTCATGCTCGTGTTTACGTCAATTTTGATCTTCTTTATAGGTTCCTCTCTTAATACCCTAATCAAAAAAATGGTTTTTTTTGTGTGCGCAAATTGTGATTTGAATCAGTTTTAAGAATACCTTTTTTTTTTTCCTTTTGGTTTTTGGTACTAATTAGTTTTGGATTTCTGCTTGACAATTAGGCAGATATTTAAAGCACTTGGGATTCGAAGTTTGTTATGTTCGCAATTTTACTGATGTGGATGACAAGGTTAGTGTGTCTATTTGCTTTCTTCTTGTGCTGTTTCTCTTGGTATTTTTCCAATGATTTGTGCTTTACTTGACTTTGATTTTGAAAATCTCTGTTGATAGTTCTTTGCGATCTCGGTAAATAGCTTAATCAAGCACAAACATTAATATTTATCATATAAGTGCTTATATATATGTGTGTATATATATATAATATATATATGTTATTTCTATAACAAAGATAAAATATAGTAAACCTGTTATCAAATAAGCTATAAGTTGTTTTCATAGCTTATATGGAGAGATAAGCTCTCCCAAACGGTAGTACAAGTGCTTATGCCAGCACATAAGTCAAAATAAGTCAATCCAAACAGACCAAATAAAAATTGGTTTCGTAGAGGCACTTTCCTTTGTAATTAAGTAAAACATCTTCAGCTTATTGCTAGGACTCTGTTTTAATAACTTCTTTTAACTATAGTTTGATTAGGTTAAGCTTTTCCGTTGTTGAAAATAATAGTTGTAACAGAACTAGCTACTTAATGTTACTTTACACTGAATGGACGAGGGAATCAAGCTTCTTGGGAATCCTTGATTGGTTCAAATTAATGATTTATCTGAATTCTGTGTAGAAATGAGCTGAATCCCTCTGACAATCTATGTCATTTCTTGTCTCTTGATCATTCAGTTTGTTATCATATTAATAACAGTGTTGTCTATTGGAGATTGTGGAAAGTAGTTGTTTGTTCAAATTTCAGTACGTTACATTGCTATAAAGCCATTATTTGACATCACTATGTACTAAATAACTTATCGTAGAAGAATAGCTATTTGTTCAAAATCCGTTATGCTGCAGCGGGGTTATTTGACAACATTGATAAATAGCCATTTTAGAGTTTGGATCTTAAGAATTTTTGTTAATTTTGATTATGTCCTTTTATTGCAAGTTCAAAGTACCCATTACTTTTTAATTGGTATTACAGGATCTTAGTCTGCAATTTTCAAATTATGTAGATAATTGCAAGAGCAAAGGAGTTAGGAGAAGATCCAATCAGTTTGAGCCGGCGCTATTGTGAAGAGTTCTGTCAAGACATGGTAACTCTTAATTGTTTGCCTCCTACTGTGGAACCGAAAGTGTCTGAGCACATGCCCCAAATCATTGATATGATTGAGAAGGTACCATTGCCGTTCATTTGCTATGTAATTAAATGAAACATGAGAAGATTGACAAATTCCATATCATTGTTTCGTATTCCGTTTCTAAGAAAGCTTACATGGATATGCTATTGGTATATAAAATGATTTTAATAACAGTGTATTATCAAGCTCTCTTGTATTAATCAGATTCAGAAAATACAGTATTGATTCATTGTTAATCAGTTAAATACTTGTTGACAGATTCTTAATAATGGGTATGCCTACGATGTTGATGGGGATATATACTTTAATGTAGAAAAATTTCCAGAATATGGGAAATTATCTAATCGAGGTCTAGAAGATAATCGAGCTGGTGAGAGGGTTGCTGTTGATTCAAGGAAGAAAAATCCTGCTGATTTTGCTCTTTGGAAGGTATAATATATTTCAAACTGATTATTACAAAATACTTAGAAGTCCTAATTTATTTTGAAACTTATCTATTGTGGATTTTCAATGCCGTTCTGCAGTCTGCAAAGCCAGGGGAGCCATTTTGGGAGAGTCCCTGGGGTCCTGGAAGACCTGGATGGCATATCGAATGCAGTGCTATGAGTTCCACTTATCTTGGTTACACTTTTGACATCCATGGTGGAGGAATCGACCTTGTATTTCCTCACCATGAAAATGAAATTGCTCAGAGTTGTGCTGCTTGTAATAAAAGTGATATTAGTGTATGGATGCACAATGGTTTTGTCACAATCGACTCTGTGAAGATGTCTAAATCTTTGGGAAACTTTTTCACAATACGGCAGGTGAATGGTTTAAACTTATTTTGTTTAAGCCTATTTCATAATATCATTCACAAGGATGCAAAGTTTCCATTTTTGTTGTTGGCTACCACTCAAAGGGTTAAATTCTTATTACTCAAACATTTCATGTTAACAGGTTGTAGATGTTTATCATCCGCTGGCTTTGAGATATTTTTTGATGAGTGCCCATTATAGATCTCCTATGAACTACTCTAATATACACCTTGAAAGTGCTTCAGACCGTATTTTTTACATATATGAGGTACAACTTTATTTGGCTAGAAACCGTCTTCTTCCCCTTGTTGTGTGCACCTTTGTACATGCAGTTGGCAAGCATAATTTTTTCATTCATTTGTTTGTTGTGTCGATGTGTATTGATAGTTGTGTTTGATTGCAGACATTACATGAATGTGAAAGCTTTCTGAACCAGCATGATCAGACAGTTAGGAGGGATTCGGTCCCACAAGATACTTTGAATATTATTGATAACTTCTATGATGTTTTTCTGACCTCAATGTCTGATGATCTTCACACTCCAGTTGTGTTGGCTGGACTTTCTGATCCACTAAAATCAATTAACGACTTGCTGCATACTCGCAAGGTATAGTATTTTCTCATGTGTAAAACATATCGAGATGGATCTTCTAATGTTAAATTTTGTGTCTTTCTCTCACAATAGACAATAAAGTAAACTGTTGTGGAAATGAGAATGTTAAGATGGATAAGTGATCACACAATACATAATAGGATTAAGAATACAATTATTAGAGAGAAAATTGTGGTAATTCTCTTTGTACCAAACCTGTAAGAATCTCGTCTTAGTTTGGAGTTTGGACATGTATGGGAAAAATTTATGGGAGATGTTGACCAAATGGAGGCTATTCCTATGATTAGAGGTAGAGAGATCGAGGGGATCAAGAAAAGTTATAGGTCAACCCATTAAGAGGAATTTAGAAGTAAATGTTCTATCTCTAAACTAGTTGCATGGTAGTAACTATGGTGTTGTCTAGTCTATGTTGCCATGGTTTTAAATGACGGTTGTGATCCTTGATATTGTATAGAATTTCAGTCGAATGCGGCCGCGGCCTCAATTTTAGTTGTGTTATGGAAACATAAAATACCTTTAAGGCTTGATGTCGTGACCCTAATTGTTGTCGCAGACCTTTTTTAAAATCTTGCATGTTGCTTTCCTTTTTTAAAATCTTCGCGAAGGTTGATCTAAAGGGTATTTTGTGGGATATTCCTGGTTTTGCAGCTAATCTTGTGGATGATATTATATGAATGCTTGTAATTTGTTATCAATACAAAGAAAATATATCACATGACTGCTGTTTATAACTTTTCTAAGTCTGTATTCCTTCCAGGGGAAAAAACAACAATTTCGAATAGAATCGCTTGCAGCTTTGAAGAAAAGTATTGGGGACGTCCTTACTGTTGTAGGTCTTATGCCTTCAAGTTACTATGAAGTATGAGTATATGAATGCATTTGAAGTGATTGGTTTCTTTCAATTTTACAATTTTTGAGATTTGAATATAATCAATGTCATGCCACAGGTTTTGCAGCAGCTTAAGAAAAAAGCTCTTAAGCGTGCAAACTTGACAGAAGATCAAATCTTGCAGAAGATTGAAGAACGGGCCGCTGCTAGAATACAAAAGGAGTATGCGAAATCCGATGCCGTAAGGAAAGATTTGGCTGTTCTTGGTATTGCTCTTATGGATAGTCCAAATGGCACAACTTGGAGACCTACCATTCCTCTTGCGCTTCAAGAGCAGCAGATTGATGCACGCTGAATCAGCATCCGGTGTCCAACATTTGCAAAGCAAAATCAAGAAGTGAAAGTTGCAATTCTTGATTAAATATGAATTACAATTTTTGTTTAGATTTAAAATGTCCTGAGGTTAGTGCTGTTGTCTTGGTGGTCACTATTGAATTATTATTATTATTATTATTTAGCATGAGGCCTTTTTTTTTAGAATAATCATAATCAAATAGAATGAAAAGAAAAATTAGTATTTGAAATTGAATATAGTCAATTCAGTTACCTGTCATCTTACTTTACAGTAAAGAAATTTTGAGTTGGCATGATCAAGACCTTAACTCCAGAAAGTCTTATGATGCAGCTAACTATAGACCATTAGGTGCCTAGCCACAGGCCACCATTAAGCCGGTTACAAAAGATTTCATTTTGGTTGTTTTGTACAGATCCAGCAGCAAGACAAGAAACCCATGAGTCCTGTCTCCACTGATCGACCTACATCATTCTCTCGCATGTGTAGCACTCTAACAAACTCATTTGAGCTTAGATTTCCATCCCCACTTGTGTCAAACAAATGGAAAACTATCTCCACCACGTTGTCAGAGATAGATAAACCGCAAACCTGTAAAAAAAAAAAATTATTGTATCTGATGTCATATTTTATAAAACTGAGGGAGAAAACGGATATAGATGGCGTACACTTGATGCAGCACGTCGAAAATCATCTCTTGTTAAAAGGCCATTTACTTTTGTAAAACTGAAAAGAGCCAATGAAAGTAGTACTAATTTTTTTCGCAGTTCTGCAAATTTTTTGAACTCCTCATATGTGATGCACATGTTTTGGAACTGTGGATTATTGTTCAATTCATCAACTCGGTCAAGTAACTTGCTCAGATGACTCACGTCTGCAGAAGCAACTATGGAGTGTGCGAAATCCTTGGCCGATATAGTTCTTCGAGATTTGAAGTCATAATGAACAAACTCCAGCCTCAAAATCTATATACATAATATTGTGATTAGTTTACATACATAATCAGCTCTAAGGAACTTAAGCAGATTGGTTTTCCTCTTTAGTCATTACCACTGATACTAACACAACCACCTCAGTGTTATCATGTATTTATCTTACGGAAGATATCAAATATATTGATTCATATAATTTTGATGGTCATTTAGGTCTGTTTTTAAAACTTTATTGATAAATGAAAAACTAATATGTTGGCTTAAAAATCATGAAGTTACAAGTAACCATTTTATCAGGTATGCTTGACAACAAAATACAACAACTAGAAATCATGAATTTGTCAATGCTTGCAAAATTGAAGTCAGTCAAACCAAATATCAAGATACAGAGAGAAAGAAGAAATTAAAGACACACTTCATTGTGCAAATCACTTATAAACTGCACAAATTTATCATGTCTGAGTCGTCCTTTTCCATCTTTACCAAATAAGTATTCCATCATGCTTCCATTTTCTGCAGAAGCATTGTCCTTTTGGCCGGTTTGTCGCATTGATGCCATCACTCTTTTGAATTCTTCTTTATCTATCTCCCTAAAGATGGAACGAACTAATTAATCATTTAAGATCACAAGCAGTGAATAATAAGAAATGAAGACATTAAATCCAATTCATTATGTTTAGAGAAGTACAATCCTACTAGTAATATAATGTATGTCTCTTTGAATTTGATGCCATAATATAGCAATGTGACGGTGCTCAACAGAAGACTAACTAGTAATATAAGAAGTAAATCACTTAGTTTAAAATATAAAAGAATTTAAAGGACACACTATCTATAAAATTTGTTTTACACCGACATTCAAATGAGAGTTTATTGTTCTACCACGTCATCTCACTCTTTAAGTATATTTTGAAATTATTTTGTAAGAAGTGGCAAAGTGGTTATTTCTTATTGGTTTTATACTGGTTCATACCCCTTTATCTGTATAAAAAGCATAACTTAATCCAGAAGAACTAAATAGTCACATATACAACCTAATGCTACTTGCACATAATAAATTAGATACACCAATTAATGCTAAACATTCAAAATAAGACAGCATGAGTACTACTAACCCATCATTATCCATGTCAAACATTTTAAATACTGCAGAAAAGCTTGATTCTGGGATGCTAAGCAATGTTACCAAAAACAAATACCTGTTTCAGACACACAAACAAATATAAAGAGACATAATAAACATAAAAAATTTAAAACCTTTCTATCTGACAAAAAAATTTCACAAAAGCCACATAATAATAGAAAATTAAGACAACTCACTCTCCGAAAGATATAAGTCCATCACCATTTACATCGAAAATCATAAAAAATTCGGAAGGAGGAGAGAACAATTGGCCAGGACTTCTTTCGCCTTGCAAGTATCCATTTCTAACGAGGTTTGATTCAGATGGAGGAAAAACTGGAACAACTGCACGCATTAAATCTACTGGTTTCATAAGAAGTTCGCCTTCGGGTGTACGATGAGTTGCAAAGTATTCAAAAACTTTTATGCAAAAGAGCATAAAATTGTCAATGTAGAAATAAGTTTTCAATATTCATCCTTTTTATTACTGGAAATCAACTCATTCATTGAAAGGAAGGGAAATGAATAAATATTATAGGTAAAAAATTAGACAGAAATCCTAATGTATTATATTAAAAACCTTTTCAGGTGGACTATGCAATCTTATGCGCTTCTCATAATTGAAGAAAACCTTACTTCTGTATGCATCTGCAATAAAACATTAATCATTTAGTGGGATAGAATTATTAACGGTAAATTAATTAATGTAGTAAGTCCCTGAAGGTAAGTTGGTAATAAATTATGTTAAATACATTATTATTACATGCCTCGAAAGAGTAAGTTATTATTGGTAAATTCAGGAAGGGATAATTTTGTAAAGAATGAGTGTGAAGAATTGGGAGGGAAAATATTGGGTTTGGAGAAGTAATAGAGAAGTGCAAGAGCAGAGCCAAGAACTAAGGCTGAAACCAACTTTGGATATTTTGGTGGGTTGGGATTGGGTAAAGATGGTGCAGGGGAAGAAAATTGTGGAGTCGAAGTTCGGAAGTGTTGCATGAAGAAGGAGGATCGACGGAGGGTAGAAAAGAAAGACATGGTAATGGCATGCTCTAGTCTGGAAGGTGAAATTAAAACTATCTGAGAAGAATATAGAAACAATTATTTTTTTTCTCTAAGTTGGCAAGGCAAGTATCGGAACAATGTCTCTACTTTTTTTACATGTATTCTCAACTTTTTTAAAACCATGTATTTTAGTGTCTGAATTTAATATTTACATTTATATGCATGATTTTGAAAAAAAAAATATTTTGAATGACTATGTCTACATTTTTATCATAAAATATTTGTATTTTAGAAGGAAAAAAATGATCATTTAACATTTTTATTATGTTTAGTTATTTTATAAGAATATATATATATATATATATATATATATATATATATTATTTAGAAAAACAAAATAAGTTATCTCCTCCAAAATTATTTATCCGAACATAACCTAAGAGAAGGTTAGACCGCTATTATAGGACAGAACTATCATTATATACATTCTCTTAAGACTTTTTTTTAAAAAGAAGATATAAGAATTTTAAAAATAATACGATAAATACAATGGTGCAAATTTTCCTTTTTCGCTATTACAAAAATGTTTTATGTTGAGTTTATATAGTTGATGCGTCAATACAACTTATACGGTGCACTTGATTCTTAAATTAATAATTAAATAAGTTATTATTTAATATTATTTAAAAAATTATATTAATTATCTAACATTTATCAAAAGTGTCAATAAAATAATATTTAAATTTTTTATTACTATAGTAAACATTGAATGTTTTTTTAAATAGAAACTTAATATGAGGTTCATAATCAGTGAAATGATTTTTATAAGTGTAAAATAATTTGCAAATAGACATTTGATTCATTAAAATTATAATTAATTTATTAGTTACGAAAGTAATTATATAAAGTTTTACTTAAAAAAAGAAAACGATTATAACAAAATCCTTTAATTTTTTAACATACCTATGAAGTTCTAATTTTGTGTCAAAATGTATATTTGACATGCACAAAATTAATCTTCTAAAAGTATGCATTGAAACAAAATTTAAATATATAAAAAAAATATCAGATTTTTATTTATAGAAATATATCACAGTGTACGTATAAATTGATTAATTTAAATATATAAAATACATTTTTAAATTAATTTTAAATAAAATTTAAAGATTTTTAAAAAGAGTGGAAAAATAATTTTTCTAAAAACTATAGGCATCATCACCACTCCGACTAACGACAGAATTATGCCAAAATCTGTGCCCAACATCGCTCCATGAAGAAAAAGAAATTCCCTGTCCTTATTTTCCACAAACTTCAATCAAATATTCAAATTAACCTTCAGCATGATAAATAAAATAAAAAAATTCGTAAATAAATTGCTTTTATTTTTTCTGGAACAAATTTAAAATCTCGCGGGAACCAAAGAATTCTGTGTACTGTCAAATTTATAGTGTTTTTTGAAATACAAATATGATTTAAAAAATCGGTGTTTTTAATAACATATTTAGAATTTTAAGAAGGTAGAAAGTTGTGTTTCTGATACATTTAATTAATGACATATAAATAATAAATGCATTTAAATAGTTTTATATCATAGAATTGTATGTCACGTCATTAAAAATATGTGAATTTTGCATTTTTTTTTTCAAAAATCTAAAATAATTATAAAAAATATCGAGTTTTAAAATAGGATGATCATTTTCATGATTTGATAATAATCGAGAGACTAAAATTGCAATTAAATCAAACTTTTAAATTGAATGTTTGGGAATACTCTTCACTTGTGCCACTTAGATTGGGTATTTGCATATATAATCTTTAATTTTACAAGTTTACTAATTATTGACTTCATCTCACATTTTGAAGAGTAAACAAAATTTCATAGTGAACGAGAAAAAAAAAAACCTCAAAATTAAAAAGCCCTTCCAGTTTTGTAGGCCTATGGATCTACTTTCTCAATTTTTGTTTTTCAATACTTTTTATAATAAAAAAATCTATTTTTTTTTTATTTTTTTTTTATTTTCTTCCATATAAAATTATTTACAACTACTTTTTTAGAAAATTAAATTTCAAAAAATTTTAATGAAAAAAATTTTCAATTAAGACAATATTGAATCTGTGAGCCTTTTATTTAAGCCTAAAAAGAGTTTTAAAAAATTTATTTCAATAAATTATATAATATTATAATTTAGTATAAGATTTTTTAAGGAGGATTTTGAAACTATGTCGATAGCTCTATTTACAAGTAAGGTAATACATTAAATATGTGGGCGTGACTAGATTTTAAAAGAACTTTTATCAGGTATATATGGGTAAGGTTACAGCTTTGAACCTATCTAGAAATTAGAATATGCGTAGTAATTCAATAAAATAATCAATGTGATAAATAATTTCGTTTTAGTTCTTAAAAATATCAGAAGTATCATTTTAATTTTTGATTTAACAAAAAAATTAAATTAATTTTTAAATTATTAAAATTATTATCGAAAGATATAACTTATTATTATAAAAATTCAAAAAAGTTTTAATTTATTGTTGAAATATTCTTATAATATAAGGAGTTAAAGTGACTCATATTTTGATCATTCAAAAATTAATTTAATTTTTTTTATTAAGTTAGAGATCAAAATAATAATATCTTATATTTTTATTAACTAAAATGGTAGTTAACAGGTAAAGGAAGAGGTTTAACCATGTGAAATGAAACATTTCTTTGTCAAAAAAAGTTGTAGTTTAATGTTGAATACAAATAAAACTTTTTGCCATCATTTTTCACACACTATTTGGTTTTTTTAAAAAAAACTGGGGGATAAAAACTTAAATGTTTTCAAAAAAACTATATAGTAAATGTAAAGACAAGACTAGAACTGTTGTCCAATGTTTACTCTTATTTGGTCGTGCTACAAGTAAGAAAAAACAACACACAAAATGACATAAATACCTAAAACATCAGTAAAAGAAAAGTAGACAATAACAAATATACGTCAAAGCGATCATCAAATTCAAGGAAAGAGTATTTTAACTTAAAAGATCTTAAACCCGTAACCTGTCTCTCTCAACTTTCATCAGATTAATCAGCCATTTGAGGCAATGGAAATGCATTAGATGTCTTTTTGTAAAAAATAGCAATTTTAATTTTTGTGGGGTAGCTACCAAAGTGAACGAGGGAAAAAACAATTTTAAGGGTATGTTTGAACGATAGATTTTGGAGGAGAGGAATTATTCTTTTTTTCAAAAATTAAGAAAACTATTAAAAAAAATTGTTAAAAAAGGTAAGTGCAATTAAAATACTATGTTCTTGGTTAGCTTTTTAAAATCCTAATTTCTTATAAATGTCACACATTGAGATGATTTATAAACAAATAGTGCGTCTATATATACGATGGGTGTCTTGCACTATTTTTCTATTTCTCCAACATAGGGACCCTAGTGCCTGATGGTGTAGGGCGCTCAAATTGTTTGCACCCTGCTTAGCTCCATATTCGCGAAGCGCCATGCTAGTGTAGGTGTTGTGAGTCTTTTTTGGCTTGTGAATTTAGTTGAGCAAAGCACTCTTTCATTAATAATAATCCGCACCTACAGATACCCACTCGAACCCGTCTTCATTTGAGTGGGAAAATATGTTTTGATAGCGTTTGGGTGCAGATTTCTCCCGAAATTAAATTTGGAAGTACTCACGGATTTGGGGTGGTGATATTCACCATGTACCCGCACCAGAACTCGTCCCGCAAGTAATATTATTGTAATTTTTAAATTTTATATACATATTTAATATACTTTATATTGTTTTAAATATTAAAAATTATAATCTTATCATTATAAAAAATATTTTTTTTTATTTTATTATTGTCTAATAATAATTATTTTATTATATTAGTTATAATATATATAATTTTTAAATTTATAATTTTATATATATGACTGAGTGCAGGTTGGGTGGAGAAACCTGAACTCCGTTATAAACGGAGATATGGATTTAAATTTCACATCCGTCATAAAACAAAAGCGTGAGCGGATTTCTCCAATTAATCTGGTGCAAAGTCCCATTGCCATGTCTATCTTTCACATATTAAAAATATGCTTTATGTTAAATATAAGGTATTTGAAAATCAATTTTTGCACTCAAAATCAGAATCATGAATTATTAGACGCATAAAGTGATTTCTCTTCTATCCTCAAACCAATTGTTTAAAGTACTCAAGTCTCTAATCACTCAAATAAACCACATATTTGTCGAGTAAAAATGGGAATACTTGTTACTTTCATCACCAATCACTTTGTCAATTCTGATATTTAAGTAAACATCACAAACGAAAAAAATGGTGATTTATTTAAAAAATATCACTATTTTTGGGAACACTATATCACCATTTTTACTTGATCTTCAATTGAAACCAAATAAAAATAGTAATATTCATTGTATTTCCGAAAATCTTATCCACTTTACTCGTGATTAAATTTGACTATATCTTTAAAGAATTATATTTTTTATTAGTTCATTTTTTATAATAATTTATCATATGGTTTTAATCATCAATCAAACCCAATTTTACATCAACAAATATGATCATATTAATACTTTATAATTAAAGTCCTTAGTTGGAAACTTTAAGACACTTGTCAATTTGAATAGTCGTCTCGTTTCTTTACACTCAGGTTATTTATCTTGTTTCAATTTAATACTCTTTTTGTTATGTGTAATCGGTTACTTCTAAAAAAGTTGATTATATCTTAGGAATTGTTGCAATTGTGCGAATAAATCTTTAAAGACAACATATTTTTGTATGTATCGCTCGTTTCAAATTTCTGATTGTTTTTGTAACTTGAAACTGAAAAATGCTGAGGTAAGTTAATAGATGAAGCCACATGTTTATATTAATTAATATTATAGTAATTTACACTTACATATTTATTTTCACATAAATTTCTATTAATATTAGCAAATATACCGCTTATTTCACTTTATTTAATATTTTCAAATATTTTATATCAATGGTTACGGAAATAATCAGATTAGTATATATATTGCTTAAAGCATTTACAATCATTCATTCATTCATCTTGGATAGGAAGGAAGGAATTATGTGACTTTTCAAATAATAAATCAACCACGAAATTCCTTGTGTAATATTGGTAACAAATATACTAGTATTACAACCGATGCGTGTAGGGTAAAATTCTGAAATGAAGAAGGCAAATGGTGTAGTTAGTGGATCACACTCAACACAAATTTAGTTGAAAAAAGCCAAAAGGTGTAATTGTTTATGAAGACCGAGAAAGTAGCGGATATAGAACGGTTACATAATGGCCCACAAATCAGGTAGAAATTCTGACATGCCACCCGTTAGTTAGCGAGTGAAGATAATATGCTGCAGCGCTACTCATAATATAACGCCACGTGTATGGCTGTTGATGGATGGAGTATAAGAACTCAAACTGAACAGGTTTTGACACGTGGCGCTCTAATCTACTACTAGGCCACTAGCACAAATGGAAATGAAAGGGAAGTGCCAATTCCATCCAATATCAACCTGCGTCGTTTTTAAGCAACATTGTGAATTGTATATGTCAATATGTCTTCTTTCAAATTTCAAAATAAACAACTCACTCATATACAAAGAAAATTATAAAATAAGTAACTATTTTAAATTTGAATATTTTTTAATTAAATAATAATTGTATAATTTTTAATGTGAATTTTAAATTTGGATATTTATTTAATTGTATTTTTTAATTAATAATATTTGTATAATTTTTAATGTAATTTTTTTAATATATATATTTATCATATTAATAATACATCAATATCTAACAAATATAATTTAGTAAATGTTGTAATTTGTCTATTTCGTTGATTTTTTTAATATATATATTAAATAATCAAATGCTCAATTATTATGAAATAAAAAATATTATAAAATGTGATATCTTTCGTGTCGATAAGGCATCGCTGAGTAGGTGTAAACGAAGAGGTATAAATTCAAATCATATAATTTGTTTTTTATTTTTAGGATTTTTTTTCTTAGTTTTGATAGTGTTGTTAACCTCTTTATTTTGTATAGATTATATTCAATGGTGGAACTTTTGTAAGTTTTGTTTTTCTGTGTAGAGGTAAATCTTATTGATTTTACCTTTGATTTCAATTAGGCTTTATACTTTCGAGTGTTGCCTTTTGTCTCGTCTTCGATGGTGAAACTTCTTCTTTTTAGGATAAATTTGCTTCCCTTTTTTAGGTAAATATTAGAAATTATAGGCTATGTTAGTTTTCGGTGTTTGAATCTGAGTCATCCTTCTCAATACTCCTTCGACGTCCCTTAGCTCACCAATTAACTACTTACCTGGGACAAAATTTGATTCCTAGATTAGACTTCAACCTTATCGATTTTGCGTTAAACTTCTTCAATGGTGAAACTTCCTATTTTGGAGATTTGTAACTCCACAAAGAAGACAACACAGTCATCTAAAAACATTTGATGGTTGATACTTGCAGATGATCCAGTAGCTTGATTTTGTTCTCAAACTACCTCAATGTTATCTAAAAAATAAGTATGATAATTGGGCCTGTTCGGAACATAGATTAATTGAGTCTTTTGTTGGTGACTCTAAGCTTTGACATTCTGCATATAAGGATTTACAAGAACCACTAACTCAATTGCAAGAAAACATTAGATCTTGAATGTCAAATATCCACCTCAATATAAAAAGATATCATGATACATATCTGATCAAGATTTGGGAAAAACCTCAACTCGATTCTTTAAGACATATTTTATTTTTCATTCTCTAGATATGTTGGTGTGTCCTCTAGAATGATTCTTTTAGATTAATTTTTGAGGAAAATCTAGATTGAAGTAAAATCAATTCTTTTGAGATCCACCGTAAATGAGAAAATACCTATAAGAATGATGAGAGACTTACATACATTGTTAGGTTATGATATGAGAGAGAGTGAGAGAAAGAAAGAGAAAGGGAGAGCTGATTGAACAAAAATTGATATTCTTAAACTACAAAAGTAATTTTGTTATTAAATATTAAGCGGAAGTAAAATATCTTCTAAAGTACTTTTTGGTCTCTATCATTTTTTTATTAGATTTTGAGTATGGGTCAATATAACTTGAAAAAA
The DNA here is from genome assembly GCF_000331145.2 of Cicer arietinum. Taxonomy (NCBI): domain Eukaryota; kingdom Viridiplantae; phylum Streptophyta; class Magnoliopsida; order Fabales; family Fabaceae; genus Cicer; species Cicer arietinum. The sequence continues at coordinate 74,333,707 of NC_021164.2, read as the reverse complement.
ATTTAAATTTTTTCTCATCCAATAAAACAAACACGAAGCTATGAAAAAATTGAGTTTTTTTTTCATTAACCCTTATTTAAAAAAAAATTATCAAACTATTTCCTTTTCAAAACTATATACTAAAATACTCTTTTCTTTCTTTAAGGAATTCTGAGTTTGCAAAAGCGACTTTCTTAAAAAATTTTTTTTTTAAATTAACAATATATATATATATATATATATATATATATATATAAAAAAATGATATAAATTTTAAATTATATAAATTAATTTAAATTATTCGTAATATTTGAATAATATTTTTGAATTTGATTAATTAATTGATATAGTTTGTGTTTTTTGACACTTTTTAATTGTGAATTATGTCGATTAACTGGTCATACTAAAAAATATTATTTAAATATTAAATGCAACTTTAATTAATCTTCGCAATTTAACATTTGTGTTATTGTTTTTTATAAATAAATTATATATATAATATAATTTTTGTTAATTTAAAAAAAAATTAAAAAAATCTCTTAAGAAAATCGTTATTTATAAAGACGACTTATACGTATAATAAAAAAAATATTTTAGTATATAATTTTTAAAAATAAATAGTTTAATAAGTTTTTTTCAAAATTGAGTTATTGAAAGAAAATCCTAGATATTCTTTTTTTTTTTAAGGTAAAAATAATATTCTTAAGAATGAATACAAACATAGGAAAAATAATATTTCATAATTTAGATATTTTAATTAACAATAATTTATTATTAATATATAGATTAACTAGAGTATGACCAGTTATATATATGTATCATTCGTAGGAAAATAATAATACAAAATTTAGATTACATAGATTAACTAGAGTTGCTAAACATTTAAACAATGGTTTCGAGTATGACCAGTTAACTGACATAATTAGCATTACAATCTCATGATGTACCAAGGTGTGGTCAAAATCTGGTACGTGTGAGAAAATATCGGTAGTGTAGTACTGAATGTCACCTTAGGCATTAATTTGATTGTAATTTTTGTAAAATTTGCGATGTTGTTGTTTTATATGAATGAATTATAAATATATATTGTTAAAAATATTGAAACAATGTCAAGAAAATAAGGACTATGTCGGTTAACTCATCAAACTCGATAATATTATACAAATGCTACAGATAACTCTAGTCAATCTACATAATTTAAAATATAAATATGTGTAATGTTTTTTATGAATGAATTATATATATATATAATTTTAAAAAAAAATTCTTAAAAAATCACATTTATAAACTCGAACTTACTTAACAAAGTCACCATTTACAGAAGCGACTGAGAACTAACAAAATAAAAGATATTTTAGTATATAATCTCTAAAAAGGAATAGTTTAGTAAAAGAAAAATTCAAATAAAGGGTAATATAAAAAAAAACTCAATTTTCCATGACTTTGTGTTTGGTTTATTGGATGAAAAATAATTTAATAAATTTTTAAAAGGGAATAATTTAGTTTTTTTTAAACAAATTGGTTTATTGAAAAAAAAAATATAGAAAGTTACTTATTTATATTCCTTTTTTTTCAAAAAATCAAACACGTATTTACCTATCCTCGTTTCATTAAAAAAGAAAAAAAAAGTCCCTTCCATCCCATTTCAATTTGTTTTGTTGAATAAAATCCACCAATGAAGAATATACATTGTTTATTTTATGGAAAACTATTTTACATTGTTAACGAATCATATTGTGCCAACAATTTAAATAATTCTTTTTATAATATGATAATGAATTGTAACTAATTATTCTCAAATAGTTAATATTCATATACTCTAAAATTATTGTAAGAACCCTATTTTATAATTTAGTCAACGAAAAATAATCTATTTGATTCATCAATTTTATTGATTAAATTTATTTATTTCTATATTTTTTTTATTGTAATGGCAAGTTAAATCACAATATGGTAATAAGTTGTAACTAATTATTCTCAAATAGTTAAAATTCATATACTCTAAAATTATTGTAAAAATCCTATTTTTAAGTCAACAAAAAATAATCTATGTAAAATAAGTATTGATTAAATGCTAATTGATATATACCTCAATGATATATACGGCATTATTGTTAATTTTTAAAAGCAGCAATAAAATTATGGAAGTATTAAAGCACAATGCACATGGCCAGCTAGCTGGCTGGTGGCGATGTTCCCATAAACAAGCTTCCATCAATCTATCAAGTTTCAATATTTCCTTACCAAACTTTGATATTTAATTCAAGTTTTCAATTTTGATTTGATTTTATTTATTTCTTCCATTATTGTAGACTATTTACTGTTAGATATTTTTCAATCAACTTATATTTTATATGTAAATTCCTCTTAATTGTTGTTTATTTTTATTTAATTTCATTGTTTGATTTATTTTAGTCCTTCAATTAGTTCGAAAAAGGGATGCTCCTTCTAGCACAGGTTGTCCATAGATTTCAATTAATTCTGCCAGCTTTCAAATTTATTACGATTATTTCCCAAATCAATAATTCATTTAAAACAGAGATGGAATCATAAAGTCCAGCCGAACAACCAACCTGCAATTAAACAACAACAAAATACACAATTAATTAAAAAATTAATAAATATAAATAATAAAGAAGAAAGACTAAATACCTGAGTAACCTGACACCTTACGCAACGCCAATGAACGAACGCGACGGAGATTAACGGCGAACGGGTCAACGGAACGGTCCAAAACAATGAAACCACCCAAACGGTAACGGGGGCAATTGACGGAATAACGAAGTTCTCAACACGCTGCAAAGAGAACCGCAATGCATCACGCAATTATCAATGGATGTCACAATACCAATTTTTAGGGTTTCAATTTCAAATTTTACGTAATTTAATTAGACGAACCTCAATTTAATTAGGTCTGACATATAATTATGAACTATAGTTAATTTTCTTGAAACGATTTTCAGTGACTGGAAAAATTAATAAAAAAGGTCCAAAATTCTCAGCTTCCATAGCAAATGTTTATGTACAAAATGCAATAGTGATGAAGTGTCCAATCTCAATAAGATCTATGCAGAAAATCTTCTACGGTTGTTGCCGCTATCTGATTCTTCAATTTAACCAAAACTCGCCGGAGAGGGCACGCTTTTACCTAACATCTTCGCTGGAATGTATCAATCTGGCGGCGAATCGACGCAGTGGGGGAACAGCACCACCGCAAAAGCGTGATTAACAGGATCGAACCTGAAAAATGAAAAACAGGCAAAATTCAAAGATCTTCAGCCTTGGACATGACGGAGAGACGACTAGGTCTTGGCTCGAATGCCGATCTCCTCCTCTGTTGATGCGAAGAAGGTCGAATCAATGCAGTTAAAGCTCTTTTCACCCATTCACCTTCAACGCCACCGATCCTGACAAGCGAATTCTTCATCGCCGATCTACGCATGTTGAGACGATTCGAAGGATACGAATCTGCGCTGTTGTTGTTTCCGTTGTTCTTGTGGAGACTGCATCGGAACGAACCGGGATGATTCGTTGGTGAACACATACACGTCTTTTTCTGAGCCGAAATTGGACGGTTCTTTTTCGTGGTAATGATTTGATTCGAAATTGGCCGGTTCGGTGAGATGGACCGGGAATCGATTGAAAACCGGACTCCAGATGAAAGTGGGTTATTGCTGTATAGATTGACACGTGTGGGTGAAGCTGAACGGTGATGACTATTATGATGATGATGATGGTAGTGATGGTCATGGGTAAAAAAAGCGGACGAGTGAGATGAAAAGCTAGCGTTGGTGGAAGAAGCGAAAGCTGATGAAGGTGTAGAGAAAGGGGAACTTGAAGTTGTATAGGAACAAAATCTACCAGAGGGTGAAAGTGAACGTAGAACAGGTCCACGTGACTTTTCACGAGAGGACGAGGAAGACATGTTTGTTTGGGGGAAATAAGAATGAAGAGAGGGTGCTAGGGTTTGGTTGAGTCCCAGAAAGGACCCCTTTGGGGAATTGGTTTGGCAAACCTAGCGAGTCTCGGAGGCTGGTTAAATAGATAGGGGGAGAAAGAGGGCGAAGAGTGATTAGTTACAAGGACAAGGGTGTTTTCGACATAATAAAGGGTTTCGTGTTTGTGAGTTAACTTAACCATGGTTAAGTGTGGGTTAGTTAGTTATAATTGCTTAGAAAATATGTGGGGTTATTTTATGGTTGGGAATTAGGATTCGGATCTAACGGCTTGTGTGATGTAGACTTTGTAAAAACGATGAAAAGAAGAGCCGTTTGTGTAAGAGGTTTTATTTTATGGAAAACAGTGAAAAGCTGCCACGTATGAGATTATTGTGGGAACGGTCCAATGTAGATGTACCACAAAACCACTTTCGTGTTGGTAAGGGGATTGACCGGCCGGGAGCTTTTCTACAAATAACCACCGTGTCCCTACCGCTGCAGTGACTTATAGGTAACTTTCCTGCCTTGACCAATTGTGAGTGAATAATACAGTTTTTTTCCTTTAAAATTACATTAAATTATTGCAATTGCAGAAACGTCGATTATAATACTATTATGTTCGTCATATTTTAAAGCACATTTTTATGTAAAAATAATATTGATAAAACACTTTTAAAATTAAGTAATATATAGCAATGAATTTGATAATATATTTAGACAAAAAGATAAACACAATTAATATTTTTATATTTAATTGATTTATATTTATTTATCATATATATTAAATAAGGGAGTGGAATAGAATTGAAATGTATATAAAGTAAAAAATGCATTTCCTCTCAACTAAAATAAATAACATTTAATGTTAAAAAACTATAGAAATTTCATTAAACATTGAACTTGTGTTTTTCTCAAAAAGTTATCTCAATGGCATAACAAATATTATTGAAAATTTATAATAGTAACTATACATAATTTCATATAATTATTTATCTTAACACATTTCTAATTGATATCTTTATTTTATATAATTTTGTAACACATTTCTAATTAATATCTTTATTTTAAGAAAATATTTAACTATTCAACAATGGGAACATTCCTTAACAAAACTCTCTATTTGATACTTTTCATGTTATTATGTAGGATGTGTTTCTTTTAGTATTATTATCAATTTAAGAAATTTGTTGTTACAATGTTAATAAAGTATATTTTTGTGAGTTGGAATACAAGTAAAATTTAATGAAATCTACCATATTTAATATTATTATTTCTACAATATTTTTTGTTTCCTTTAAAATAACTAATATTAATAATTGGTAATTAGTTGTTAGAGGAAGAAGTTGAATTCATGACTCCTTTATATAATACTCTTTCGTAAATATTTAATATTTCTTTTTGTATATGGGACTGTTTACCTTTGATATTTGGAATTTATTACAAAAATGTTAAGGTTTCAAGGCCTTTAAAATCTTGTTGACCATTTGTAAAAAAATAAATTTGCTGACCATTGAATTTATTATTTATAAATAAAAAAAGAAAAATGTTAACAAATGTCTTTAAAACAATTGTTAATAATTCAAAAGAGGAAAAAGAATTTTGAAATTTGTACTGCATTCAATACATTGAAATCTTAAAAAATAATATTTTCTATCAAAAACAATAAATATATGCTTAAACAATATTAATTTTTATTGTATTATTTATAAATAATATAAACTTAAAATTGAGTAGTTCTTGTGTTGAACGTGGTCGTATTTATATGACAAAAATAATATCCTTGTTTTCAATTTAAAAACTGAAATATTTAAAACTGAAATGGCAATGTCATTTCCAGGCAATTGAGCTAAAGGGACCATGAAGCACACTATGACATATTTGATGTCACTAAGGATTCCACAGCCTTTAGTGTCAGCGACTCATGAAAGTAAGTAGACGTATGAACAAGATGAATCGCTATATATGTGAGATTCCCAAATGGCTTGAAATGCTAAGCGTTGAACAATCATGGCGATATCAAGATGGGACCTCTAGTGCATTCATCATACTTCTATTTATATTGATTGATGATTTGAGGTTGCATATCCAAATGCAAAAAATTTATTAATATAAAACAATATAAATTTTTTTTATTTATATTTTTGTTAATTGAAATTTTAAAACATTAATTAAATTGAATTAAAATATTGTTAAATATTATTAAAATTAATACGTCAAAACATCAAGAAATTTTTTCAATAATAAGAAATTTACAACATATAAAACTCAACCCTATTCATAAAAGGTAGGCATGTTGCATAATTAGTAATTATTATACCAACAATATAATAGAAGTTTAATATATGAAATATTAATATATATATATATATATATATATATATATATATATATTAACTATATTTTCTTATAAGATAAATATTAAATTTTGTATAATTGTTTGATTTAGTTCATTATTATAAATTTATTTTAGTTTCTTTCTAAAAATATTCCAAAAAAATGGTATCGTTTTCAAATGCCAAATAATCCTTCTAATTTTCATATAACATGTTAAAACATCAATGTTTGATTAATTTTCTAAAACGTTAATTTTTAGTATCATTTGTTGTTATTCTCTTTGATTTATTAGCTTCCAAAACAAATTTTGTTGTTAAAATAAATTCTAATACTGAAATCATTTTTATCTTATAATTTTTTTAACCTAATAATATATTTGGTTTATGCACACTATAGGTTTTAACCCTAGAGTAGACCTTGTCCATTTCCATGCTAATTGTTTCCCTTTAATTAAAAAACATATAAAAAATAGTATTGTGTATTACTTTCAAACATGGCCGACCAAAAATATATTATTAATGATATTTTAGTAAAAAGAATAATATTTTTATTTAGATTTTATCTCTATTATATAATTATATTTATTTAAATATAATCATTATGGTTGTTGTAAGTTTTTTTATGTGTACATACAATTATCTGTAATGTCTAAGTAGTACTACGTACTGAATAAGTATCTCTTAAAAAGTTGCTTCATTTTGAATGAAAAATGAAGGGGAAAGTAAGCTATACTAAATGTGATCATATAAGATAATGATTAATAATCAATAAAGTCAACATGAGTACTTTGCACCGTGTGATGAAAAAATGATGCTTGTCTTAAAAATATTTGATGGGTTGGAGTGAATTAAGATTCATATATTTAAAAAAAAAAATAGAAGACTCACTTATTATAATTTTGTGTGTATAATTAACTTTAACAAATATTTAGTTTATGTTATATATTTTAAAACTACTTTACTACGCCCAAAAATATAATAATAAAATTTACTATTTTGAAAAATGAAATAAAGATTCAACCCGAAGTACGAATTTGAATGAGTAATATGTTTCTCTTATCTATAATTTGGTGTGTTTGCGTTTTATATTTTGTTGTTTTTAACGGAGGGTTTAATATTGTTAAACTCTTCATAACTAGTAAAAATAATATTGAATTTGAAATGTATAAGGGATGACCTTCTCATCCCTAAAAAGTTAGTCAATGGCGGTTTCGTTAAATTAATTCAATTTGGTACGTCATGCAATTGTTGCAACTTGCAAGCTAATAATTCAAGCTGGACATTTTTAATTCGTTGGACCTAATGTTGGAAATTTGGGATTTTTTATTCTAGAGAAAAAAATAGGAGACCATGATGCGGCATCAAAGGACTATGTTCTAGCTAAAACCATACTCCTAATATATTGTGGAGTTTAGGTAAAGGTCTTATTATTACTAATACGTGCTTTAAGAACAAATGATTCTTTTTTGGAAATTTTTTTTTAACTTTTTAAATTATTGAAAATCCAAATTCTTAAAATAATTTTCGTAAATTTGTATGATTAACATGTGTCTCTTAGAATGATATGGGTTTTCATGACACATGTTATATTCATCTTTATTTAAAATTAATGAGAAATAAAAACTGATTGATATCAAATGTTACATGGTTATGATAGGTTGGGTGTGTATGAACAAAAATTTATAGTGTGAAAAGAAAAGTAAATATATTGATTATATAAATATATATTTACTATTTTATTTTTAAAATTAGATATATTTTTAAATTATTGTTGATAAAATAAAAATAATTTATATTTGATTAATGTTTATGAAATATTAGTCTGAGAGACATATTATCATATTACTTAATAAAATTTTAAATGATAAAAAACTTTAATTAAATTATTATTATTATTGAAATTAAAATAAAAAATTAACCGTACAAATAAAATATAACTTGAACACTAAATCAATATAAAATAAATTTGAAGAATAAGACATACATTAAATTAAATTTGAAAGACTTTTCCAATACTTTTGCATTTATTTTACCAGCCCGATTATAAGTTGAACCCACCCAACAACAAGAAACATCTTGTCTGATTCATAGCATTTCAATAAACGCCATGCTTTTTTTGACGTAAAATAAAACCCATAATTAAATGGCATCGACACACAAGTTCAGGGTCGAAACAAATAATGCAAATCAAAACCAATAAAACTCCATTATTAATGTTATCTAGTGACAGACCGAGTGAGTGAAAATTACAAGAAAAAAACCTTTGAATAAAAAATACAAAAAAAAAAAAGAGAGTCGATTTAAACTTTAAAATTTTATTCATTTCAATCAAAAATAATTTATTTTAATTCCATATAAGTTTTTTTTAAGTATAAATTCTACATAAGTCTATTTAAATAAGAATAAAAATGAAGAAAAAAAATAATTATAACTCATTTATTCTATTTTATTTTAAAAATATTTAAACAATGAAATGAAATATATGTTTTACCCTATTGTAAGTCATTTATCTTTTCTGCAATATTCGTTTTAAAATATTAAAATAAAAGTTTAAATATGTTTTTAAAATGAATAGAATAGAATAAAATGAGGTGAAAATGAATAAAAACTTCACTTTATTGTTTGGATGTTTGGTGACCAATATCTCATTCTTGCTTGGGAAGAGAATGAAATAGACTAATATTTGTATCCTTTTCTACTCTTATTTTTAAATTAGAGAGTCAATTTAAACTTTAAAATTTTATTCATTTCAATAAAAAAAATAATTTATTTTAATTCTACATAAGTTGTTTTTAAGTATAAATTCTATATAAGTATATTTAAATAAGCGTAAAAAAAAATTATAACTTATTTATTCTTTTTCATTCTAAAAATATCTAAACAATGAAATTAAATATATGATTCACCTTACTGTACATCATTTATTTTATTTAAATTTAATTTAATTCAACATTTTTTTCTTTTTGGCATATTTAGCTTTAATATAAATCAAATTACTTTCATTATTTGGTTTTTAGTTAATACTCTTATACTGTTTTTTCTTCCTATCAAGAGATTTTGAAAAATCATCAATATTAACCACTACGATATAGCTCAGCAAACAATTGTCAAATAATGGATTGCGAATACTTAGATTATCATTATCATTGACACATTTAGATGCAAAAACTCCTCTCAAATTTGAAAAGAAGGCTTTTTTATTTCTGTTACGTTTGCAATAATTATTGATAAAAGTCAAAGACAATAATTGAAATATTTGTTCTCCAACAATATGTGTTTTCACATTAACAACTTCATGTTGTAATATCAAAAGTTATATTGAAAAAAGTTTTAAAATACTGTTAACAACAAAAGGGGAGATACAAACATTACTTTAATGATAATTTATGAAGAAGTATTCAAAATTTATAATAGACGCGTTTATGATAAGTGTTAATATTGTCTGTTAATCATTACACGACTTCTTTTCTTTTAACACTATAAATTTAAGTATTTTAAGATCAATCACATCTATAGACCGTATATGCACAAATTCACATTTTTATTTTTAACGAAAAATAAAAACTAAAAAGTTATATTAATCTTTTTAGACATATAAACCTCAGATATGTCATAAAAAAATACATGAAGTTCATTTAAAAGAATCTCCAAAATTATTACGTCATGAGAACTTTATTGTAAATTAAAATTAGCTAATTAATCAACACTTCTATTACCTTCTCGTCTTGTATGCTGGAAATGAACATGCCAAGACAAATTTGAAAGATCCTAAATTCAATGAACTAAAATGGGAGTGTTGCCATTCATCCTAACTTTCCATGTAAGCATATCAATCAAAAGTTGAGTCACTTTCTACTATGAGGTTGATAATCCATTGTCTTCGAGCCATATTAATGCATATGTACATGTATATGGAAGGCATCAAACGCTTCGATCTTCTGCGTAAAGCCTTTAAGCCAACGATCATTTGGGCGTCAAAGCAAACCCTCGCATCCTGCAAGTAGGGATTACAACACAACATACTCTTGCGAGTACTCACCTTAACTCGTCCTAATTTGGAAAAGAAATATTCGTTTTGAGTGGGCTTAAGTTTTTCTCGAATTTAAAACAGTGGGGTTGAAATGAATTTAAGGGTCTTGATGTTCGCTTAACACCTGAATCTGTTAATAATATTATTGTCATTTTTAAATTTTATATAGATGTACATATTTAATATTTTTAAAAATATTAAAATTATAATATCCCCTCTATAGAAAATATAATTTTAATATTTTTAAATTTTATTATATTAATTATAATTTTGAAAATTACTATATATATATGAGTGGAGGTGGGTGCGAGGCGGAGAAATTCAAATTATGTTGCGAGCGGGGATATAAATTTAAACTTCATACCTGATAAGAAATAAGGGTGGTTGTAGGTTTTCTTCGACTAGCTGGGTGCCAGGGTGGGGATGCAAAACCCATTCCCGCTTCACCCTATAGGTTGTAGCATACCTATCAACAAGGTCTATAGACTTCTTGTACATTTGATCGCACTTTAGTTGGACCCAGTTCTCAAGAGGACATTTCCATCATTGAGTCTTCCTCGATCAATGATAAGGACTTAAAATGAGTTAATTAGGAGGAAAAACAAAGAATATTTCAAGTCAAGACTTTATAATAGTTTTTAGTTTTATTTGTGTTTAATTTGAATTGTAATAATTTTAGTTAAGTGGTGTAAGCTCAATATGGATCTAGAGAATTGACTTTTGGCCCATTTTAAGAATAATGTAAATCCTTCTTTAAATACTTTATAACTGTCTCATTTTAGACAACTTTAAAATTAATTAGAATTAGTGAAATGTATCTCCTCTTTGAGTTCTTGGATTAGAACTTGCTTGAATCTTATCAATAGATTTCTTTACCATTGTGGCAATTCCATATTGGCTTATCAATCATCCTTGATTGTAGGGCCTTCTTCATCTTCTCCATCTAACTCATGTTTGTTTGTTTCTTTTCCTTTTTATTTTACCACTTTATCTAAAAAAATCACTTGATTAGATCTTCAATCTCATATGGAAGTACTCAGATCCACATCAATCAATCTTTGTAGCCACTTACTTGATCTCCTATGTCGATAATTAGTATAATGGAAGCCTTCTTCAAAGATATTTTAACGGATGGACCAGCACCCCACCACAATCTAATGTAAAGTAACAACATTTTCTAGACAAAAATAAAATAACAACATTTTTCATTAAAAACTAGTACTAGCAATGTCATAAAAAGAAGCTACAACATTATACACCAACACTTAAAAAATAATAATAATAATCCAAACTTGGTTAAAACATCATTTATCAATGAGGTTGCTCAATCATACATCTTGTCTCATTTAGTGATATGGACTAATATATTGCAAGTGCATTTGTTGGTGCTGGTGTGGCCCTTGTGGGAATACTCATCTCTTTTGACACTTTTGTATATAGACGATGTTTCCTCTCTCTCCCATACACAACCCAAAAGATCAAAGAAAACTTCACAGCAAAAGAGACCATTATTAATCCAACATAAATCCATCTAGTATAACGTCGTAGAGCAGGACAATGGTCGTTATATATGTCACTGAATGTTTCACGAACAAAGGTACAGTCTTGTAGGTCAATAAGGGATGGGGCATAATTGTATAAGGCGTTACCCACATTTATTGCAGCGGATATTTGGTTTGAGAATGTTGGGGTTAAACGCCCTTGGGTCATGCATATTTCTGTTGCTGAAACTTGGCACACGAAGTTACCATACACCTACATCACACGGAAACTAACATTAATTAAGCACAAATGCTAAAAATGTTTCGTCAACTGATTTGGTCGCATCACTCCAAATTTAATTTGGACCATAAATAAGATGGCTAACACAAGTTAAATATGTGCTTAATAGCGTCAATTGATTGTTATTGTAAATGAATATAATAAGATGTCGTCACTCATTAACCATCTACTGAATGCAATGACCTGAAAATAGTAGTTAATGACATTTAAAATTGTGATTAATCATATTCAATGAATGATTAATAAGTCACCGCACCTTACTATATTCATTAATCATAATTAACTCCATCTTTATACTCCGTTAACCATCTAATTTGTTGTCGAAATTTTATGTGAAATTTGTGTGTGAAAATAACTCAACTCTTAACACAAATGTTGTGCTCTATAGTATTTTTCATGTTTTATTAAGGTTAAGTTCAATTAACTTACCTGTGTTGCATTGCTTAGGTTCACTTCACCAGAATCACATTGTCTATCTGTCATGTCAGGATGAAAAGGATCACAGAGGAGAGGCATCAGGGGACCAGATTGATTGTAATACAGTGGCGTGAAATTGGGTGCAAAATTGATGTTAGAGACATTGGTAATAACTTGGTTCACCAAGTTGACTAGTTCAGAAGTAACTTCTTTGCTTCGTAACAATGTTTCTTGTGCAGTGGCTTTGTCCACACAGGGTAGAATATCGTCTAGTGCCGTATTTGCAGTAGGATATTGGATCCATTCATTCATGGCTACACATGTATCTGCTGTCACACTACCAATACAGGAAGAAAAAATAAACGGATTAGTTCCATATAATTAAAAGGAAAAAATAGTAGCAGGGACATAAGGTTGGCTTAGTGGTTCGGCTGAGGGAGTTCGGAGTGGAGTGATAAGAGGCTGCAGGTCCGATCTCCACCCTCAACAAAAATACTAACAATGTTAAATAATGTCTGAAGTGATTATTAAAATTTAAGGATATGACATTGTTGAATAATGTTCAAACATGATTACGATTTTTTTCTGCCATATTGTTGTCTATCAGCAATATAACAAGGTAAATAAAATGGAAAAACTATTGAAATAACTATTTTAGGGAAACTTACTTGTGGAGAATAAGGAACAAACCACATAAGATAAGGGTGCCAGTAACAAGAAACCATCCTGCGATTACCAAGCTGCAATTATTTATGTCAAAAAGCTTTTGATGAGAAAATGTGATGATAACAAGAGTTATGTTCAATAGCAAAGAATCACAAAATATCTCACTTACATATACACAAGTAGCTGCATGCCAAAAATTGAGAACACTGTAATAACAAGTCAGACCATAAATTAATACCACAGTAACAATTAAGAAATTAATTATGCATCTAAATTGGGATTTAGGGACTTACAAAATCCAAGAAACGTCAAGACTAACATAACTGCAGCTATTATGATAAGCGCCAGCCTCCTGTATTAGGATCACCATATTAATTTTAGAGATTAACTTTCATACACTTGTTAATGTAAATTATGCAATATATTGTGACAAATCATAAGCACTCATATGTATAATTTTAGACATAATTATGGTCAATGTCGAATATTTTGATGGTTATAATTCCCTGACAGTGCAAAAAACATTTACACTAATAGTGTATACAGATTAAATTCTTAGTTTTATGGAGCAAAAAAGAAACAAAATCAAATCAAATATCTTAACCGAAAAGCCTAATACTCAAATCATTACACAGAATCTAAGAGATCTTGTATGTTGTCTGAGTTCTCCTTTGTCTTATCAGAAATTGTAGCAACAGAAGCATTGATATCAGTTTCTGCGTCATCGATATCAGTTTGAACATTAGTAGGGAGAAAAACACGATCGATTCCGACCAGTTTAGCTTGAGCAAGGTAATCAGAAACATTCCTCAGTTTATCAACTGCAGAATCAGCTTGATATACAACATACTGCAATGTCGCAGTTGTGCTGCGATGAAAACTTCCTTGTCCAATATAAAGAACTGCACAACCAATCCTGATAAAACAGAAAGACATGTAATTTTGTAATGTAGATTTAAATAAACATGAAATGAGTAAAACAAAGGAAGAGAGAAAGACGTTTTACATTGTTGTAAATGTGAACAATATTAGAAGAATAAGGGAAAGTGTATAGTATGTTGATGAATAACCATAAGGCTCCCTTTTTCGACAGAAGTAAGAAACAATGAGAAGTAGTAAACATAAGCCAAAGCCCAAGAACCAGATTGTTGCAATGCTGAATATAGGAATTGCAGAATATGCCACAGACTGCATTCAATGAAAAGGCAAAATAGTGAGTGGACCTATATTTGTATGAAATTCAATATTAAGAAACAAAACTTAAACAAATAAAAATACACAACAACAAAAACAACAAGTAAGAAATGAGCAAGTAGAACTTAAACTATCATCTATTGTTGTTGTTGTCATAACTAGCAAAAACTAATAATATCTTTACCAATTCATACTTGCCATTGAAATAGGATGGTTCAATTTTAGGGTAAATAAACTAAAATACCCTTAAGAAACTAAGGTGATATTTGAAACCTTACCTTAACTTAAGTGAAAAGTAAAAGAGAAGAAAGGAGTAATAAGTATTTAATAGTGATCTTACAGCCCAATAATGATGGTCAGTGATATTCCATCCATTAGTGTACTTATTGAAGCCATCTAAAGGATCTTTTCTTCGTGTTCTCTCTGCAGCTAAGGGAAGTGGTGAGTTCTCGTATGGTGCCGCAGCTATTTCATACAACCGATAAAATACTACACCATTTCCCTCATTTTCATTCCCTACAAAAATTAAAAAAATAAAATAAAATAAAAAATACAAAACTTTTCTGCTTTACATTTTAGCAAAAAGAAAAGTAAAAGCAAGGAGTGAGTGAGAACAGGTATAATATCCAGTCAGTGAGAAGTGTTAGTGAAGTAGTAATACCTGAAGTGAGTTGTGTCTGAGAATGTGATAACAAAGAAGAAGTGGAAGAGTGAAACAATAAGGAGAAAAATGTGACAGAAAAACAAAAAAGAAGTAGCCGGCGGTAACAAAACATTATGTTGGAGAAAGAGTGGTGTGTGTGTAGAGTGTAGAGTGTAGAGTGTAGAGTGTATTCTTCTGAACTCTGTGAGTGTGTTGTGTGTGTGTGGTTTGGGAAGAGAACAGAGCTAACGGTTGGAAAACGTGACCTCTTTGAGAACGGCGTTTGACCCCACCATTACCAAATGCCCGCGATAATTTTAATCAAACATATTTACGGAGCACCTCCATATAAAATAGTGTTTCCAAAAACGGTGTTAAACCAAAATCCTTAGAGGAATTTTCGATTATTTTGTGATGCTCATCAAATTACAAATGACAATATGGATTTGTAAAATCATGTATTAGCACTCTAGTCTTATTGGTTTTTGGCTATAGTCCTTCAAAACAAATTTTTATTCTTAAATAGTTTCGTACTTTTGTTTTTTTAATATGAAAAAATTTAAATTGAATTGGATATCAAAGTCGATGAAGTAATTAAGTTGTTCCGTAGGGAGGACAAGAAAGATAAACGGTGCAACGTTAATTGATTGGGCTCATTCCCCAATGCAATTTCAGTACCACTTTTGACTTCAATGCAAAAGTGTTGAACAATTTTTGTGTCCTTGCCCTAATTTGCCCCTTCTTTTTATGCTCGAACGAACTCAATGGTCTGGAAAAATGTTCCTTTCCCCACCCAATCACAACCTTTCTTTGTTCTTTACAAATTACAAGAAACAAAATTGGACTCTATCTTCCTTCTAGTTTTGAAGAATTTTACACATCAAAAATGTTACTTGGATATAAATTTTTTGACGCAATAATAAGATACTTGATGTATTATTTACATATACATTTTTTGCGATAAGTATACATATATTATTTTGTTAATTATTAAAATAAGAACTATTTATTATTTATTTTATTTATTGTAAATTGAGTGAAATAGTTTGATATCTGATCAATCATGTAGAATATTTTATTAAATAATAAAATATAAATTATTAACTACTTGATTAATAAAATTATAACTTATAAAATGATAGATGTATTAGATATTTTACTAACTACTTTGAGTATTTTACTAACCACTAACATGAAAATAATTAATTAGTTAAAGTACTTCACTTTTTAAATTTTTTGATAATTTTTTATAAGATATTTTCAATTATATTATTTATTTATTTATTAACTTACATCTAATTATGTTATATATTATTTTTGTAATTTATAATAAATATTACAATAAAAAATAAAATTAATTATTTATCTTCAAAAGTAAATTAATAAAACAATTCTAATTATCAATAAATTTAATACATCAATTTTGTTAATTCTCAAAATTTATCAATGAAGATTTATATATATACAGTGACAAAAGATCCTACTATTAAATTAGATGATGAGGAATCAATGAAGATTTATATATACACAATGACAAAGATCCAAGCTAATTGAATGATCGATTAAAATATGACGTTACTAAGTAAAGTGATATTATTTCGCTCACGTTTAAGCTGCAAAGAAGAACATAGTCACTTTAACAATTGATTTTACAACTCTTTCTTCTTTCAATTTCCTTCTTCCAGATTCAAAATTCAACAACAATGTATAAGGTAGCAAAAGCATCAAAATAGGAATCGACGTCATAAAACTCACAAAAAAATGAGTGTCAAGAAACTCCTTTTCGTTCTACGTGTCGACGATCATCAAAGTCTTCTCAATCACGTCAATTAATTCGTCCAAGGTATCCTCGAAGGCCAGACACGTGTCCTTGCTACCGAAAATGATATATCAATTTTATTATTTGATACATCATTTAATTTTTATTAAATAATAATTTATAAACCAAAATAAAATAAAAATATTTCACTTTTTCATCTTCTTTCCCTCTCCTACCCAACTTACCTCCACCACCTTCATTTCCTCCTCAATTTGTCTCTCTAAAGTGGAGTATTCAAAATGATTGGAACATCAATTTAAATAACCTTTTCTTCATACTTTTTTAAAATTTCTAGATTAGATATATTTTTGTACAATACGAAATTGTAAGACCAAATGTGTAGGTTTTGTTAGCACATTTGTTTGTTTGTAAATGAATTTGGTGCTAAGAATTACTATTTAGATGCATTATTGAGGAGCAGATGGTGATGGAGAGGGTTGAGGAAAAATGTTGATGTTGAGAATCAAGCGAAGGTTGTCGTGGCAGAAAGTAAGATGAAATTAAGGGAAGGACAAACGCTGCAGAATCCGCCGAAAATTCATGCAGAGAGGAGTGAGGAGTCAAGTGAAGGTTATTGATATCCTTGCATTAATTATTTAATGTTGTGGAACATTTTGATATAAATTATAGGTAAAGGTACTAATTATATTTCTATTGTTATACATAAGATCAAAAAAGTTAACCCAACTTAAAGTTAATGTTGTATGGTTATAAGATCAAATATATTGTGTTTAAGCGTACACATAAAATAAATATTTTTAAACATCAACAAGAAATTAATTTTTTTTTATTATTAGAAAAAGTGTATTTTTTGTGTGCACTTAATTGTTATATATTTGACTGATACTTTTCTTTATAATTAAGAATGGAGGGAGTATCTTTGCTTTTTTATTTTAAAAAAAACTTCACTCCTTTATTATATGCAAATTTTGTACTAGCAATAGAATAAATATTCATTTTATATGAAGTTATATCATATTGTGTGCAATCACTCTATCTCAACCATTTGATTCAAATTTTATGATTTAAATTTTTGTTTAAAAAAAATCATGAAATGCACAATTTTTAATGTAGATTTTCTATCACAATTTTTCTTAAAAAAATCAGAATCTATCATAAAATTTAGATTGTTTAATCGTGGTCGGCCAACAAAAAAAATATGATTTTATCTTGTAACAATTAGAGTTGTACGTACGTTTGATTAAGTTAGGTTTAGCCAAAATTGAAACCGTGTAAGAAACACTAGGATGGATCTGGTAAAAAACTCGCATGTTATTATAATACTAGGTTGGGTCAAACCGCTCCTTTTCGAGTTGGATTGGATATTGCGTTACCCATATTCTTTATTTTTAATTTAATTGTTAATGATAGATTATCATATTATTTCCAAAAAAAATGACACAACCTTAATTTTTTAGTGTAACCGATTTTCACTATTTTTTTAGCAACTAATATATATAAACATACAATTAATAAAAATATCAAAATTATAAAATTCATCAAAAAATACTTCCATCGCAAAAATTATTATAACCAAAGTTGCAAAGTTTCTAAAATTACACAAAATATTTATAAGCATTTTATCCAAAGTGCAACATTCTAAAGTAACCAAATAATTTTTAATAACTGAGTGACTTAGATAAAGCGTGTTGGTCTGACTTTACCCAATATTCAAATTCTTTAAGCAGTTTTCTATATTGTGAATTCGAATCACCCATTTACATTCATTTACCCTACCTAAACCGTTTTCTAGATCGATCCAGGTTGTGGCCAACCCATGTACAGCCATAGCAACAATGCATCTATTCCAAATTCAGTTAACCCGTCATAATTAAAGTTTTTGACATAAATGTGATCTTATTACACTATAATAAACTATCAACCTTTTCATTTTTAAAAAATGAATCAGTTGATTAAAACTTCACAAGTGGGTTTAATTTGAAGTATTGGCTATAATAATATAACAATTCTGGACCATTTCTTTGTCAATTAAATTTATGGACAGTATCGGTACAAGAAGCAAACTGGGAGCTATACAAGAACCGAAAAGAAGCAGAAGCAGTTCCATTTGAGAAAAAGGAGGCAGAAGCAGATAAAAGAAAGAAGCAGAGGGAATAATAGCAGTTGGTTAAGCTCGAGGAGAGTGTATAACAACACTTCTTGGAGGAAACTACTCCGCTCTAAGAGACTTATGATGATAAATGGTGGCATGTTTCAAGAAATTGCTAAGATTAACGCTGATGGAATACGTGGATTTGAGCCTAAGATTAGTATTTGGACTAATGGTGGAGAAATAACAGAATGTGGTGGTGCTATGGGTATGACATGTTGCCATCTCTGTTTAAGACAGTCCATGAACAAACGGGAGTGTTGCCACCTCTCCTTTTTAGGTTCTTTTTTTTTTGGTACAGTAGGATTTAAATTTATATTCACTGTAAAAACATGTTTAATTATTCTTTTTAGGATTTCAGTTTCTTTGTTAGATTATAAATAATATTTAATATTAGTTATTTCATTAAACATTGATCGGAAGCCATTATATATCAAAAAAGTTAATATAATTTGTTTTTACTAATCAATGTAATA
Source organism: Cicer arietinum (assembly GCF_000331145.2). Taxonomy (NCBI): domain Eukaryota; kingdom Viridiplantae; phylum Streptophyta; class Magnoliopsida; order Fabales; family Fabaceae; genus Cicer; species Cicer arietinum. Next base: position 74,314,320 of record NC_021164.2, on the reverse strand, counting down.
TTTATCACCACAATTCTCAACTTAATAAAGTCGATAATGTGTGGTTAGAAAAGGATCCAACCCAAATAGTTAGCATGCCCTCAGATATAGAAGATATAATAACCCAACAAATTAAATTAGCCCTTACAACATAATACACATTAAATTAGCCCTTACAACTAATACACATCAATGCTACCTCTAATGTTAAAAACATCCACATACATTCACTTTAAGAAAATCTACATCATATTTTGATTGCCTCTCTGATGCGGGGGTACCTATGAGCCCATCTAGAGAAACCTGCACAACAATGAAGAGTTAAAGAACAAGAAATAACTTTTAGAAAGTCTTTAATGCTCTATAACTAAATACATAGATACTGACCAGCAGATATAATCTCAGATAGATCCATATCCGTTTTCGTGTCCTGCAATACATTATAACAAACAAGCAAGGGTTTAGTCAGCTTTCAGAAGGGCTATTTAGAATGAAAGAGTATGTAAGTTCCAACTGTATAAAATGCATAACAGAAGGAAATGATGTTAAAACCAAATGTAGTAAGTGGTAACACGTGATAGTCCCCAACAACGATACTAGTTCTTTACTCGTTGATAATATATTTATTCATTCATCCATATAATTCACATAGTAACATGTTTTATTGAGCTTATTACATTATAAATAATGATGTTTTATCAGATCAGATGCCTGACAAGTTTATATATAATCAAGTTAGTCTCTGAGCTACTTCTAAAAAAGATTGAGAATAGTTTAGGACTATTTATCACACTTCAATAATTTGAAGGTTTGTTCAAAAATCTTTCTTCAATACGCTGCAGAAACTAATGAAGTGGCTACATCTACGTTTAACAGGAAAATGTTTAAGTGGTCCTACTTGAAATCAGGCAGACATGTCAACAATTTGAATAGCTCTTTCGATAAAATATTAGGTCACACTACATATGTGATGTGATGGGATGACAAAATAGAGAGAGGGCGAGCTGAAAGGATTTTCAAAATTAAAGGATAATATCACATCAGTTTAGCGCAACAAATATTGTACTATATGGAGTAAAAAGACATATAAATATACATATTAAAGATGATGTTGGGAATAACATGTAATAACACTAGAGATAAGATAATGAATGAAGGTTATTTTGATACGAATCAATATACGAAGATTAGGGAAGAGGTAATATTGAAGCAAAAATAAATAACTTAATGATGATTCCTACCAGCATTCTGCAACAAAATCTTCTGAGTCAACTCAACAGTATAACTTTATAAAAGTTTAATTTTACATATACTGAAAGGGAATTTGTTCACCTGTTCTGATGAAGCCAAACATCTTGCAATGAGCTGATAAAGACTGCTAAGAGTGCCATGGTTAAAATTGGGAAGGTTTAAAAGAGCCTCTTCGGATGTATAATCAAATATCAGTGCACAAATGCTTGAAGCCATCATCATACTTGATATGTCATCAGTATTTTCTACAAACCATGTTTAAAACAACTGCTTTACTACATAATTTCAATTCAATATACAATAAACAAATAAACATTGAGAATTAACACTGACGGTATTTGCCAAATTTAAAATCGCTGAAAGAAGGATAAGTTAGCAACATTTGTAAAATTTATTTTGTTTGGAAGCATTTAATCCATGCATTAGGATTTTTCCAATTTTAAGAATCATACTTTTCTCTTGGGTCCTATAATAAGAACAAGACCAAACATAGCCACTTAGGGTCAGTTTACTTCGTAAAAACACTGTCCGTTTTCATTTTCTAAAATTTGTGTTAATATTACTTGCTAACAAAGATGTGAGACTCATTTAATGTTTTCACCAAGTACATGGAACCTTAATATCCCAGGAAAAGGTTGGGGTTAACTCCAAAATCCCCACTCTTCGATTAGTGCTCACGTAGTGAAACTTATGAAAGGAAGCTAAAAACAACTAATGAGCATTTAATAAGTTGTTTTTCATAAGTTCTTCCGAACACTTACAAAAGTTTTTATAAGACAAGACCAAATACTCTTCCAAAATCCAAAACCTCTCGGTTCTTGATCATGGTATATCTTAGCACAACTGAATGATGCCCTAGGTTTCACCTTTCAAGATTCAATTTTGTGTTTTTTTTTGGTGTTTTGGTTGTCACAAATTAACTTCGCTCTCGCTCATTAATATTTGATGACATAAATACTAGTTTTGACATCAAAAGTTGTACTCATTCTTCAGCCCATATCACCCAAACGGAAACAACGATGAAAATATTGAACAAAGTTAGCACAATTTCTATTGCACTGAGGAACAGAAAACATCATAAAAGCGCAACTATGATTGGCTTTACTTGCAATCATAGAACAACTTCGGGTACTATCTCTTCTACTAAATCTCTAGACTTATAACTTTGCATCCGCTCACAAATCGATTTAATTCTTGTTAATGATGTCCATGTGCTGTAATGATTTTGATCCTAATGCTACTCCTTACACTTGCAGCAGATAACTTATCGTTTTTAAAATATGCATGTAAACAAGAACATAAACAAGCAAATAATTTGATCATATATGATAGCGCAAAATGAAAACACTAATTCTGATAGAAGCTACCAAGTACGTACCTGACCAATAAGCCAATGCTTTAAGAAGATCAACAAAAGCTGATTCATGTAACATCAACCGCACTTTGTCTTTCTACGGTCCAAAAGGTGCAACTTTTGTCAGGATTTTGCATAACTAATAATAGTATATCACAAGGCTGGTTATTAATAATGAGAACATCACCTTCAGTAGAAGGTTCATTATTGTATCACATGCCAAGAAGACACAACCATCATCCTCAACCATATAACCACTTGATCCAATTAATTTACTGAAGCAATCTAAAACCTGTAAATAGACCCATTATATTGAGCCAAACAAAAAAACTGTTAGTAATTTTATGAAATGATACTGTTGCAATAAATGCAAAATTCATGTTAGTATATAAACAATACAATATAAATAAAACTATGCAATGAGCAAGTTACCATTACCATTTTGTTGATTTACTCGTAAAGGTCCTCCTTTAAGTTAAAATGAAGTTATAAACTGACCAAAAAAAGATGGAAGAGGAAACAAAGGCTAAAATATAAATATTAAAACCAGATAATAACTTACAGCATTAAGTCCTCCACATGAAGCCAGAGCTTTGCATCCTTCAACCTCCATAGTAATTTGACATAACAAAGGTAGCAGAAAGCAGACAGAGTGGAAGGGCCTGCAGCAAACAATTTATTTAAGCAAAAGCTATTCATGCCCCAAAATACACACTGAGCAAAAGATTTACAAATAACTGTCTATTATTAAAGATACCTTTGCTCATCTGCACCTTCAATAGATAGCATATACCCTAAAATATCTCGAACCTTTTCCTTGCATGCAAGCGGTGCTTCTGCTAGATAGCTGAAACAAATACACAATAATAGTTCTTAAATCGTAATAATTCCTCTCAAAATTTAAGTTAGATTTCAAAAGAAATGACAAAAACCTCAACGAAGGTTCAAGTTTCAACCATCATATCATACACTGTGCATCAAATATAAGAGATTTGTTTTGGTTTTAACCCTCCGGTTCCAAGGGACCTTAGGAATCCAGAGTTCAGTCAGAAGGTAAATAAACCCTTGCCAAGAATTGTTCTACCCAGGATTGAACTCGGATTCTTCCGAACTATTCGTCTTTAACTGAAGTATAGTCATATAAATCATTTCTTGACCCTTTAAGCTTTCGGTTCTTGGCATGCTATCAAGACTTAAATTTCAAGCTTGAACTACTCTTGCATGAAGAGTGAGTGAAATATAAAAGCAATCTTCAAACTCCACCTAATATAAGCTTCTAGAATAGTTAATCAGTGACCAAAACCACCTCTTCTAGTTCTCTGGAGGATGGGCATGGAGATTGAAGAAACAATGAAGTATTTAACATTAGCTAAGATTTTCGTACAGTTTACAATTAGCCTCAGGAAAATAGATAAAACTTGTGTTTATCCTTTCCTGATGCAACCATTTTAAGATAGAATAACAAAATCTTAATCGGAGCATGAACAACACCAGGTTAAAATGTCTATCATTTTTGTGACTGCCATTCAACATCACGTGCTAAATTAATAAATTGGATAAAAATGTCTGACACGTTATTAGAAGTTTAAAATTAAATCATTCAAGGGAATAGTAAAATGTCAATACATAATCTCGCACCTATCCATCCGGTGCTAAATGTACAGGTAATGAAAAGAGGCAATGTTAAATATCATACCTCCCAATAATTCGCACTGACGCAAGCAAATCATCCCCTTTCTTTTGGCCATGTACCTGTATAATTTCACCATTATACATTGCTGAGATATATTAAGTGTTAAAGTTATCTTAGAAAACTAATTATCGCCAGCAGAATCACCTTTGCATCTTCTAAATACTCTAGCACAACAGCAATTGTCTCATTAAGTTGTAGAATCAGCTTTGTTAATGTGCCTTCATCGAGGACATTCCCTATAGAGCATTAGTGAAGAAAATACATTATATCAAATACACAAGAAAAAGCCCACAATTTCCAAGTCTCAAATATGAGATGAGAATCACATTTCAAGAAATCAAGATTGCAATAAAAGAGATTAAACACATTGTCTATACAAATAGGGAAAAGTATAACTAGTAAAACCAAAATTTGCACAATATTAACCATCACCAAAGATAACAGGGAAAAAACAGAAAAAAACTGAGCACCAACCGACCTGTAGGGGTGTAAATATTCAGTTTGGTTCGAATTTTAAGAGAGAAAATCTGAACCAATCAAAATTAGTTGGTTTGGTTTTTGCAACAAATTCTCACGAAATCCAAACCAAACCAAATCAATGAAAGAACCGGATGGTCTGGTTAAGCTCAATCGGGTTGACAATTATAAAAACTTATTTTAAAAAATCTAAAAATTAATTTTATTAAAAACACTATAGATTATTTTTTTGCTATTAAAGCAAGTATATAATTTATAATAAAGAAACATTGATTAAAATATATATGAATATAACATACTTTTTAAGATAATACTATTAATATAGTGTGAAATAAAATAAATAGCAATAAAGTATAATGGTTTGGTTCGGGTTTCATGAGATTGGTTTTGAATGGCGTGGAATCGATACTCGAACCAATAGGGTTAGGATTTTAATGGTTTGGTTTGGTTTACATCCGAACATGAAAAAAAAAAAAAAAAAGAACAATTTATCACAATGGTTTGGTTCATACTATTTGGCCCTAAATGTTGAAGAACAACATAGATTGTGTTAGAATATTTTTATTAGTTATTATTCTTATCACATCACATTAATGCACAGGAGTATTTTTCAGTCTTTTATCTCTGTTTTCCTCTTACTTTACCTAAATACCTTTAATTTCAACAGTATGATAACAAATGAGATTGAATTTGAACAAATGGGCCATTTTTTGAGTTACTATTATTTTTCCTAAAAGTGGAAGACAAAAATTGCATTTAAAGGCCAAGTGAATGGCAGAGTATATACCATCATTTTCACCAACATTTGAAATGAGTTTTATTATCTTCTCAACCAAAGAGTAGGCAACAGCCACATTTCGTTGCTTAAGAGAATATGCCTCAGCAGTAGCTGAAGTATCTTGAGGCGCTTCATATTTTAAATAGGCTAACTCATTCAGAAGAACAGCAATTTCAACCCTCGACTGCTCCAGCACAAGCAACAGACACCTAAAAAGACAATGTGTGAGAAAAAAACACTAAAACATCAACAAGCACTCATGCATGGACTTAAAAGTTAGCATTTAAAAGGCAAAGTTTACATGTCAGCTGGAGTTGGATCTTGTGTGTCATTAGTGTTTACTTGGCTAATCAACCAATCTTCCCCGAATATGGAAACCATACACTCAGCTAAAATGAGAGCCTGAAGCCTTTCA
>NC_021164.2:74275466-74308251 GCF_000331145.2 Cicer arietinum | reverse complement strand
TGCATATGAATGAAAAATTAAACAATTAATATAGTTTAGTGTTTTCTTATTTTAGCTCAAATCAACATTGCAGTATACTAGTTCAGAATATCTGCATAAACTTTCATGAGTGTATGGAGAAAGTGCTTTTCATTTACTACCTTATCTTGAAACTAACTTACCAGAATTGAGAATATGAGTTCTACAATAATTAATTGTGAATAGTGTCATTGTCAGAGAAGAATAAGCAAACACTTACTGAAAGAGACATCACAACAATACTTAGGGTCCATGACCAACTTTTTATAGCTACTTTAGTTATGCTCCTAAGTTAAAATCACTTTCATTAGTGTGATGCTTTTGCATGCCTTATCTAAAAATAATAACAATATCCTCATGAACAGTTACAACACTAATATTACATTCATAATTTTTCAAAACAAATCAAGAAGAACTAAGTGAAAATTGAATTTAAAAGTTTCCTCTCTTGCTCCATTGTCTTCTGTAATGTGAAACACATTGCTCGGCTTATGGAACACTAAATTTGTAGACTTGTAGACTTACGCCTTTCAGTATGCAAGATTACACCACTTGTATACACCTTAATCAGTTAAGAGACACTGGTAGATTTCCATCTTTAAGTACTTATTACAAAGAATAACTGAGAATAAAAGGTAGAGTAGTATAATGAATATAATTCAGCAAATTGTCTGAACATACCAACACGATTCTGCAAAACGGCCGTGATACCGACACGGACATTGTATGACCAGCTATCTTGAGGCCGTAATTGGAGAGTATGAAGAAGTTGTGACTGAAAATACCAAGATCTAGAAGTCAATTTCATGGCAAACGAATCAAAGTGTGCATAATCTCACCAGGAATACAGACTGTCAAACCAAAATCGGCACTATTTATACAAAACAAAACAGACTTTTTCAGGTGAGAATATTTTAACAGGCAAATTCCCTAGACTTGCATCACAAAGGAGATTACTCAAATAAATAAAGCATCATCCAATCTCTAATCCAAAAGCAACATGATAAATATTAGGGCACAGACATCATCCCCAAATATACCAAATTCATATGGCACAATTCAGTTAAACAAGCTTTCTGTAATAAGTAGGAATTTCATTATATTATAGAGACCGTATGACTGAAAATAACAGAATAAGAAAATATTACATACTGAACCAGTTGAAGAAAGAATGGCATTGAGGAGGTGGAGAGCTTCGAATTTCAAGGAATTATGCAAGATAGCAAACTGCCTTGCAATTGCAGCCACCTGTAGAGAGTTATGGCAATAGAAGTTTATTTAACACGAAGTAAGATCACAAAATCAAAAATGAGCACACAAAAACTCTAAAATACAAATATCTAAAAGTACACTCACAATAACTGAGAGCTCAGATAAGTAATCATTCTGGATTGTGTCTAATGACATCCTGCTCAGAATCAATTGCAAAAGTTTAATAGATATTTCCACCAGATGCGAACCTGCATAATGTTCGAATGTTATGTATTATGATGCATAGACAAAATCATGGGAACGGAAGTTCATTATTCACATGCTTGTAGATGTATTTGCAACAGTTAATGGTTACTACAAAGTTATCCAGGTGCAGAAGACAAAAATATCATACCATCTTGTAGAGAAGGCAACTGAGAAGCTAGTACCTTGATGCCTCTCGATTCATAAAATCTCATGATTCCATTTTCTGAAGCTGTTAATACCAAGTATAAAAATTCACAGCATTCTTCAAGAACAGATGAGCCAGATCTGAACAAGAATTTGAAATATTATAAAGAATATCACTTCTTCGAAACAACAAAAATTAAAGATCGCTGGTATATAAAACATTAAAACTAAAGCTCAAACGTGTGGGGCACAAAATATCAACAACGAATGAGAAGGCCTATAATTAACAATTTTACTATAGTAGCAGCTAATGTATGCTTTATAAAGGCTTAATGCAGAAGGTTTAAAATTTTAAATTTTTCACCCATCATTTGAAAATAAATATGTAATTGAATTTTATGCATAGCAAAATTATCTTTAAGATAATAGGTTCAAGAAAATAACTGCATAACAGTATTTTAACAAAAGTTAAGAAATAATAATAATAATAATTTGACAGTAGTAGTTCATAGTTAACCTTCAATTTAAACATCAATCAATACTGATTTTAAAGAAACAACTGACTATATATAATGCAATCAAGGTAATTAAGAAAATTGAGGGGGGAAAATTAGACTGAGTCAAGAAATGTGAAAGAAAAGAAAAACACCATACTGGGTGGCCATTACTTCCAATATTAGTGGAATCTTGGAACTCATATCTTCTGAGGATGCAATCTCTGGAACTCGACAAAGAGCAGCAAGAACTGTAACCGATAGGCTCAAATATGCATCCCGGTTGTTGTCTCCACCACTGGATATGGTTCCTTTTCCCATACCTGTTCAGTAGAAGATAAGGTCAGTAATTTATTACAAGTTGAATACAGCAGGAAATCGGCGGATAATGGAAAAGCAAGTACCAGTTCTGAGTAGCCGATCAAGAAAGCGAGAACCAACGGCATCGTAAACCTTGCGAAGTGAGGAATGATTGTCAGCTTTGCAGAACTTGGTGACCAGAAGAAGCCCAGCAAGGCGTTGTTCGTCTCGCTCTCCTTTCAGTAGTTTCAAGCACTCCTCAAGATTCGGGCTATGTTGTTGTTGTGCTTCCTTCACAAATGCCATTCAATTATTAAATATCAAAATCAGTGGGGAATGGAGAGGAAATCAAATAAGAGAAAGATTGAAAGATTGCTCACCATTGAATGGCTTAAGCTTTCACTGCAGAGAACTAAACAAAACTGTCAGATTCAGGGCAGGTCCTAGATATTTGGTGCCCTGGTCGAATTATAAAAATGAAATCACATTCTTCAATGAATTATAAAAACATTAATAATTTATTCATTATGATCAACATTCTTTGCAAGTCACGATTTCAATGCTACAGTGAAAAAACCACAAGAAAATCAATTGAAAAAAAATCCCTTCTCCTCCTCCTTCACAAAATAGGCACGATGTTTTAAAAAAAATCAACATGATAGAAGAACAATAATTCAATGAAACAACACACCGAAAAAACAATCAAAACTAAACTAAAATGTTCAAAATAAGAATCAAAACAACCATTGAAACAACATAAAAGAAGAATAAGTAAGAGAAAAAAACTTGGTAAGGATGAATAGAAACGAACCAGAGATAAACGATGAGAAAGAAGAAAGGACGGTGCCGGTTGCCGGAAAATGCTGCCGGAAAGTGGAAGGTCGGTGGTTTTGGGTGATGGCAAAGATGGTTTTGGAGTTTTGGAATAGTGAGAAACGATAGATAGAAGTGAGGTGACACTGTTTGTTTCCGAGGAAAGTTGAGGGAAAGAATAATTTTCCCTTGTTTGGAACAAGCAAAAATGAAAGAAAAAGAAAAGACACATATGCCCCACATAAATATTATTTCCCCCACAAGGCCCTAAGTAGGGACGAGAATAGGCAGGTTTATGGCCTGATCTATGATTTGGTCTGGTCTGACCTATTTAATAGACTCATACTATTTTTAAAATCTATTTATTTAAATAGATCTTATAAAAAAGTTTATTAGGTCTGACATGTCGGCCTATATATATTTTATTATCTATTAATGTTATTTTTTATTATTATATTAATAACAATATTTCGTATTTTAAATTCTATTAATTAGACAATCACTAAGTAGTCAGTCCATATTCGGTAGTCATTTCATATTTGGTAGTTGTTCCATATTCAGTAGTTGTTCTATATTTGTTTGAGAAGTAATAATGGGTGTGTTTGTTTCAGAAAAAAAAAATCTCCACATACCATAATGGGTTTAAAGAATGTTTGTTTCAGATTTTTTTACAATTATTTTATTAGAAAAATTATTTTTTGTTTAATATATATAAATAAGTACATTGATATTGGTATGTGGAGATCATCATATGGTATGAGTATAACATTTAAATGTTTTAATGTGAATAAGGCTTTTAAAAATAGGCTTCTACACTATGCCAGACTTTTAAAAAGATCAGGTCAAACCGAAAAAAAAAACCTATGATAGATCGTTGGCCTAAAAAATTAATCGTAGGTCAGGCGCAGACCTTTTAAAGTCTGATCTGGTCTGACCTATTCTGACCTATTCTCATCCCTAACCACATGTGAGTTGAAAGTGGGAGCTGGGAAGTAGACGGTTTTTAGAACAAAAAGACAATACAGCCTATATTTGATTACATATTTTTATAAATGTTTTTGGTTTTAAGGGTGTTTATGTCATTTACTAAATGTATATGTCTTTTCTTTTCTTCCATTTTTACTCTTACCAAACAATTAAAAAAATATTTTCACTTTCAATCATTTAATAATATTTTTTTGGTTTAATTAGAGTTTTAATCTATCTATTTATACTGATTCACTAAATTGGTCCTCTTATTTTAAAATTTGACATCTTCTTTCTGATTTTTTAATTAAAAAATGATGACGTGATATTTTTTAAATAATGTGACATATGATACGATGATTTAGAGTGATTAACACCTATAAAATTGAAATAAAATGCGGTGAAAACTTAAATTTCAACTTGAGAATTTTTTTTTCATATTTTTTATTTAATTAATTATATATGAATAGTTAATGCATCTAGATGATTCTATATTATAGAATTGTATGTCATACCATTCAAAATTTATTAAATCGTCTTTTTTTTTAGTTAAAAAATATGAGAGAGTAACAAAAACTGTTGACTTTGAAAATAGAGGGACCAATTTAATAAATTAGTATAATATAGAGACCATAACTACAATTAAACATATTTTTTTACTTTCTTTCTTTTCAATTTCTTTTATAATCCAAACACACAAACCTATTTGTATAGTTTTTAGTTTTGATAAAAAAAAATTCAAATTAAGATAAAAATATAATTTCAACCCAATCTTAAACCAACATGTTTTTATTTTAAAACTTTATTTTCAAAATCAAAAATCATAAACTCGAAACCAATCATAATAGGTCTTAAGACTTTAATAATTTTAATTTATAGCATTGTGTCTGACTAGATGCAACAATAACATCAATAATTAATATTTATATAAATTATGCAAATATTATAAAAACAATTAAATATTATCAAGTAACTCAACATTATAAAATTTAATTTTGATTTAATTGTTAAAATATTTATAATAATTTTATTATCGATTGTGAAAATTATTCTATTTTAGATAAGTTTTAAGAAGTTTGCAATGTAGCTTTAACTCATTCATAAAATGGTTTAAATTTTTAGAAACAAAAAATATTTTGTATATATTATATTATTCAAATAATTCTATCAAGTGAATCACTAGTTTGATCTATAATATAAATAATGATTTATAAAATTTTCATGGAATACACTTAATGTTTAATGGATATACTTAATATTTATAAAGTGTATATATTGTAATCATATAGATTTGTTATAGTATTTTTTTACATAAATTATATATTTTTTAACAAAAATACATTCAAGTTATATTTTATTGTCAAAATTTCAACACAAAGAATAATCAAATGATATTTGCAAATTAAAGTTCTTTCCATTTTTCCAAATATTTAATAAAATATTTTACTAGTTCAAAACATACATCAATATATATGTATTCTTTTAGTAATCTTTCACTAAAATATTATTCAATAGAGTCAATGTTACAGTTAAATTAAAATAACAGTATAAAATTATTATTATTATTATTATAATAGAAATAGAATTAGACAAATGAATAGAAAAAATATTGATCATTAGTGTAGGCTTCCATAGTGAGACTTAGTTGATGTTATTTGTTCCACGTAGCCATAGTGATAATTGCATATCAAGGTGATGTTATTTGTTCTAGAATGCAACAAGCTCGTGTGACTCACTTAGTTGATATGAATGGAAATTGAAATATGGAGTGCATAAGTTGACATTCAAATGCTATTCTTTAATGGAATCTTGCCACAATCAATATCTAAAGACGCTTTAATGACAACAAATTAAAAACATGCTAATTTGTTAAATATAGGGATGGACTAAAAAAATTGAACAACTACTTTAAGAAATTAACATCTTAAATTTAGAGATAAAAAATAATATATTTGAACTTTTGTTGAATCCTAGGTTCTGCTAGTGCAGGCCTTCAAGCTTCCTCATCTCTGTTTTGACTGTTGCTAGGTCAGAAGCAAAATGTGATTCTTTTTTCCCCTCTCATTGATTTTGTTGGATCTGCTGCCATGCATATCTTGCACTATAGTCATGGATTAGTTCTCGAATTTGCCCCCATATACATGTAATGGCCAACACTTTTATCACCTGCATTAGTTATTTCTAATTTAAAATTGGTGTAAAGTTCGTGCAAATTTGATACTTATGAAAGGGACTTGTTTTTTTAATATGAAAATTAAATAATACCTCTTGCGCTTGCTCTTCAAGACATTAGAAGTTGAAGGATTGCTGTGCCAATTCCTTTTCCTTTGATTGATAAACCAATTATTGATTTGTTTCAATTCTAAACCCGTTTCTTGCACCAACCTTGCCTTATCCTCCTCCTGAAATATCACAACAACAAACTGTGAATTACGTGCACTATGATTAATCATACACAAATTAGATCATTCAATGATATTCAGAAATTTATAAATATATATATATATAACTAAAATTTCAAAATATATATTTTTGAAGTTAATATTTCAAACTATATCGGTGCGTTTAAAGAGAAGTACGGGGCGAAAAAATAAATGGCAAACATTTAAGATAGTGAATAACTTTTTATCGTTGTATTATGTTTGTAAGATGTTTCATGGTTTAGTGAGAGACAAAAATTTCAACTTTTGTCCTGTTCCCTCCACTCATTTTATGGAATCATTTGATCAATTAAAAAATCAAACGCAATACAAGTAAAATTGTATTGTTCATTTCCTTATTTTTCAAGGAATCAAACGCACTTTAAATTTCATAAAAAAAAATATAGTAAGATTAATATTGGTTATTGAGTTGTTACTGTAGGATAAGGCCACTTTGAATGTGATTGCCACCAAGCTTTAAGGACTGAGGTAGTGTCACCGGGAAGTTTCCCAGCTCGTCTCTTACGCAAAATTTCCTCTCTTATGTCCACGATTTTCTCTTTATAACCCTACAATATAGTCAAAAGAATTTTTAGGTCCATCAGTGGGAAGAAATCTCAAATGATGGGAAACACACTTTTTATTATTAATTTACATTAAATAATGTGAAACCGAATTCGTATCTCTTTCAACTTAATTGAAATTCCTAGTTCATATTTAACTCTAGGAATGCAAAAACTTTTTAAAGCTCGAAATAGAATTTTGTAGTTTAATGTAATCTACTCAGTTCAAATAATTAATTTATGCAGTTCTACACAGAAAATACTTGATTTATAAAAAAATAGTAAAAAAATATTTTAAAAATATTGTGAAGACAAGTATATTAATTACTCCTTTTAGAATATAATATAAACAAAAATTAATCAAAAATATTGTGAAGACAAGTATATTAATTACTCCTTTTACTTATCTTTTATTTAAGGAAGCGGTTTACTAGTACCTTTCCTATTCAACATTTAATGTAATCCAAATAGGGACATACCTGTTTCAATTCATGCTTTAATTCATGTCTTACACGATCCATTAGGGACCTCTCATTCTCAGTTGGAACAAGAGGACCAAATCCCATGCTGTCTGAACCATCCAAACCACCAGTATCAAATTGATTAACATCACTGTCTACTTGCTCATCTTCATCTTCAGACATTGTTGCACCTGTACCTTCCCCTGGTGAAACTCCTGTTCCTCATACAGCATGTGGCAAAAACTATCACTTCAGTATTCATTCAATTTTTTGAGTAAAGTTCTTATTCAATTGGAAAAAGGACGGTATGCTTTTGCTGTTTATTATGCACAAAAAGTTAGCTAACGTGACCAAATGGTTTGTGACTTCATTCAAAGTGCATAATAATTTGGCATATTAACAACATGCTAAAAGCAAGGACAACTCTTTTTTTTTTTTAAAGGACAATTGGGCCATACAGTATACCTATAATGTCTTCCATTAAAATTGAGCAAAAAAAAAACCTTGAATTAAGTTACGTTTCTATTTCATCATGTATAAACTTTACTTTATTTATGTGTTGAGATGTAACACACTAAAAATCAAAAGAAGAATATTATATATTATTGCACCTGTTAGACTTTGTAAGGACTGTTCAATCTCCCAACAAGCCATTACTGCTTCCATTGCATGAACACGGACATGTTGCTGAAGCTGTTCTTTGAAAGAACATAGCAACAAAACATAGTGCGACTGCAGCATCAATGAGGAAAATTTCAAAATCGTAACCATACAACAGAAATTACATTCCAGTAGCATAAAATTACAAATAAGAATCAAAATTAGAAAGAAACTACCATACAAAAAACCATGAACCAAAAAAGTAGTGTAAGTAATTAAGTACTAAAATAATAACTTTTAAAAAATTTAATGTGTCTGATTATAATCTTAAAATTATTTAAAAATTACTTTAAATCAAAAGCTATTTTGAGTATTTTCTTATAATTTTTTTATATAATTAGTTTTATTTTAACAATCTGATTTAAAAAAAATAAAAAATAATCAATTTCAGTGTATTGAAAGATAAGCACAGAAGAATAAGTCTTTGAATAGCACCCAGCAGAGAGGAAGCAAAATTTCCTTATTGAACAGCATCCAATAATTGAGATACAAATATAGAATAATTAAGAAAAATAAAATAAAGAATGAATGAATAATATGATACCATGAAGTGATCAAGCTGTTGTTTGTTATCGTGATCAAGAATGCCCTGTCCCTGAGAGTCTTGTCCAAAGGCAGAGTACTTGGCAACAACATTCTGTGATTGTGCCAGCTCATCATCGATCTTCGGCAACTGATCAACCGGCGTGGCGATTCTCAAACACGCCACGTGTGCTGATAGAAGCTGTTCGTACAACGGGTGCGCCATAATCTCCCCTTTGTATTTCGCGTTCTGCCATTTCATCACTCCCTCCGCCGCTGCCTCGCCGGTTTCCGCCACCTTCACGCCGGCGATGTCGTCGATTACTTCGCTGTTGTTGCGGTGGAGGATTGGATGAGATAGCCAATGGTTGGAGGATTGGGAAGCGGCGGTGTCGAGGTTGAGGAAATTAGTGGAGTTAACGTTGGTGTTTGAGGAATCGAGGTTGCGAAGAAGAGCGTTGTTGAGCCAATTAGGTGCGGTTTGGAAGGAGTGGTGAGGATCGGAGGTTGGTTGGGTGGCGGAGTGAGTGAAATGGTGGAGTGGGTGGTGGTTGTGGTATGACATAATGTAAAAAACAAAAGTGAGAGTTAATTAGAAGGTAAGGTAAGTAAGTATTTATTTGTTCATAGTTTGAGTGTGGAGAATAGAGATAAATTAAAAAGGGAAATTGTGTGTGTCTATTTTGGGTACGACTTCTACAATTTGGAAGCTTAGATTCGTTTGCCGGTTCACACTATATTCAATTTTTGGGTCATTAATATAGATAGCTCCACCAACTCTCACTCAACTCTCTCCACATCTCTATTCAATTTCGATCCTCTATGTCCAAACTTCTCTCCATCATTAACTTCTATTTAGTTTGTTTATTTTTTTGTAATTTAAAGTTTCTATATATAAATTAATTATATAAAATTATTAAAATACTTTTGAATTTTTTTTTAACTTGATCTCACTCTTTCTTATTCATGTGTTTTAATTTGATTGGTGTTATGGAGGAAGCTAAATTTGGACAAAACTAAATTCTTAATTGTTTTTATAAAATGTTGTCACCTAATCAATCAGATCAGACCAATTTGTTATATATCCATTTGATTCAATTCAGATTTTATCCAAAACAAATGTATAAATTCAACTCAATCCATATTTATTGATCAATTTGAGCAACATGTTTAGTCAAAACCGAATCAATTTTAGCTAAGTCCATAAAGCTTTGAGTTTGAGATAAGTCTTACGAAATGATACAATTCTATAACAACTTAAAATAAGACCCGTAATATTTTAATAATAATAAACCTTTAAATTGATATATGAGATTAGAAATATTTCAAAAATGTATGTAACTTAACATATGAATCCTTATGAGAGAAAGTTGTTAAATATAAAAACTTTTATTTTATGAATATATTTTATCTTTTCAATTTATAAAATGTGTGTTCATTATACTTTGATGATAGCTTCTTGAAGTAAAATATTGTCATAGAGAGAAAATAAAATATTAATTAACTAAAATGCATTTTTAAAAATAATTAAAACAATTTTTGATATCTTCACTATTTCTTAAATTATGGACAATTATTCACTTCAAATGTCATTTATCTCCTTATTAACAAGTAAATCTAACAAAATTTTAAAAATAGAAAATTGAAGTGAATTAGATTTATAATAATCACGACTTATTACTGTAAGCATTTTGTATTTGTGTGCTTGCTCATAAGTTGCGGACTATCATAAATATATATCTATCTCACTTCCTTGCTCAAATAATAATCTTCATATCCAACCCTGTTTTCCACTCACCACACTTCTTATTAACTCTCTTAACTTTGTTATCAACTCAATACAGTTCATATTAACTTGATCACACTTCTTATTAATTCGACTATAACTTCTTTTTAATTAGGCAGGATCATTCCAAACCTCAAATGTATCTTCTTGAATTTTTGCACTCTAATGTACCAACAATAATCTTAAACATCCGTGTTGACACCTATTTTGTGTGCTCTTTTTTAATTATTTTCAAAATAATAATAATAATAAGCATAAAAGACTCTTTATAAAATAAAAATATAATCATTATTAGTATTCTGATTTAATTTATTGTTTCTTAAAAAAAAATTAAAAATCATATCCAAAGTAATAAAGGTTGAAAACACTATTAATAAAAATTATTGTCTTCTAAAAAAAACTTAACACAATTTCTAATGAGAAAAAAAAACAGAACAGGGGTGACAAAAATGAGAGGAGCCAATAAAAAATACCGATAAGAAATTTATCGGTGTGGTAAGTATTTCTTCTCGTTTGCTTGCATGCTATGTTTGTATTATATCTATTATTAATATTAACATAACATCTTTGTATATCATCATGTGAATATGTCCTTAAACTAAATGAATGCATTTCATTATTACTAGAGGTTCAGATTAATGTTGGAATTGTCATAAATAAATAAATAAAAAATCGAAATAAGAACAAATAAAATAAAATAAAATAATTTATCTTTGGTGTCCAAACTCGTCCAACAGTGAACCATCTTGTTGAGCTGTTTGATAATAGTCTTGGCCTATTCCGTCACCGTCGTCTGGCCTGCATTTACACGTGTGATGTCTCCCTCCGCTAGCCTTCCGATACCGCCGCCATAAATACCGCTGCTGGCTTGCGTGTTTCATATTTCCTACATGTTATGTTATGTAACTATTACACTAGGTTGGAGATAGCATTATGGCCTTAACCTATGAAGCTAAAAATAACGAATATAATATAACCGGCACCCCTTAATTTCATGCAATCCGTCAAAATAAACTTTATTTTCAAAAATAGATACATTCTTTTCTTTTATTTGTTACCATTTCTCATTATTAATCTACTTCTTTTAATAATTAACTCATAAATATTTTCTATTAATAATTACATGTGTTTTCATTTTTCTATTATATTTTAAAATATGTAATAGTAAATTTGTTAAATTAAATTAATAACAAATTTTTTTTGTTAATATAAATAATTTTTTTATTTTGGATAAAATAAATAAATAAATAAATAAATAGACCGTATACAATTAATTATAGAAAAATTAATTTAACAAACAGTGTAGAGTGGTGATACTTTCGTTACTCGTAATCGACTTTAAATTTAAATTTTTAATTCAAAATAAATATTTCAAAATTTTATCTAAAAATAAAATTGATGATAACTTGTTTTTCGAACAAATTGGATACAAATTCGTGAAATATGTTTCAATTATCATTCTTATTCTTTTTCTATTTATGAGTTTATAATTTTAAAATATATGATTTCATATATAGCTAGGGTCCGAGCCACAGCTGGTCTGGACTTTGGACCACTTGTTCTACTTGGAAGAAAGAAAGGGAAAAAGGGGGACCAGGACCATCCAGTGTGAAGCACGCGCGGGATGAGATAGATTAGGTCCACTAATTTATTTTTATTTTTTATAAACCACTAAAATTGATAATTAATTATTATAATAGATATTTATTTAATGAATATTGAATTTAAAACCTCTAATTCTTTAATTCTTAATTCAAATAAATTAAACTATCCATTCATTTTGTAGCAACTTAATTTATGTTCTTAAATTATGTCAAAAATTTTTAAATAGATAAAATTACTATTTTTTCAAAATTCCATTCAAATAAATATGAATAATACTTTTATGTATTTTTTCATTTAACTCTAATTAAGTAAATTAAATTTTTAATTTTATATTAAGTCATAAATTTTAAAACCTTTCAATAATTTAAGCATATTTTAGTAAAAAAAAACAAAAATTAAACATATTATTCTATATTAAATTTTGAGATATTTAAAATATTATTATAATTTTTTTAATAAAATAGTATTGAAATAGAGTATCATATAAAATCAAATTCTTTAAAATACAATATTAAATCTAAAAACATAAACTTAATTGAATTAAAATATTAGCTTACTATAAGACAAAAACAAACAATTAGCTCATTAGCCTGCTTAGGATATATTTAATTATTTATATAAAATAATATTTTCTTTATCTGGATATAAAATAGTTTTAAGTATATTAACAAATTATATCAAATTTTTATAAATAAAAAATTCATTCCTAAATATTTATTAAAAAAATCACTTTTACACAAATGTTAATATATAATTTATTTTTTTACAGAAAATAATTTTTATTCAAATGTTAACGCGAGAACAATATAGCTCTATTTAATTTATGATAGTTTTTTCTTTCATTTATATTTGATAACTTTTGAAAATATAGATGCGTAAAAAGAAAAGTCAATGATCTTAATTTATTCACACGACGGGGGACCATCCACAATTTTCATTTTACCAACTCCGCCGGCCCAATCACATTATGGTCCCACTTTCATGTGGAGCCCACTTAGCTTTGGGTCCGTTTCTTACTTGCGGCACCACTTTTTCGGATAAAATGTTCCTTCTTCACGCCAATTTGTCTCCTCTTATCACATTTTATCTTGCGGCCCTATCTCATTTTCCATTCTCTATATTTGTTTTTTTTTTCTTTTATAAGTTTTCAGCTTCACAAAAGGTTTTTTTAATTAAGGATTTTTGGCTGACACAATTTATATTCTCATATTAAATAAAATAGTGTATGATTTTATAGATATAAATAAATTGAATTTTATGAATTTATAAAACTGTAGCATTGTTAACTAAGAAGAAGATTTAAATTAAATTTGTAGGTTTTAAATTTTCAAGATCTTACTGTAGAAAAAAATTCAAGATCTTGTAATTTTTCTTTTGTAGATATAATTTGTATTGTTGTTTACAAAAGTTAATCAAAGGGATCATTATATTTTAGAGACAAATGTTCATTCAAACCTTTAACTTAATTTCAGATAACACTTCAGTTATTTAATTTTTTTTTCTTCTCTCGATTTGGTCATTATTTAAATTTAGTACAAAAATTCAAAAATATAAATAATAAGAATATGAGTTTATTTGAAAATTTGAGTTATAAATTTGATGAAATTTGCATTATATTGAAGATGATAATTAATTTATGAGTTTTGTTTAAAATTTTTGATAAATTTTTGTAAAAAAAGAAGAGGATAATATAGTTAACATTTTAAAACATAAAAAATCAAATTGTTTACTTAAAATTAAATAAAAGATCAAATTAAAAAGAAAAAAAAATAACTGAAGTGTTATATGAAATTATATTACGAGAGCGCAAGAGTATGGATATATTTTATAACGAAGGCTAATATTATAGTAATAAATTAAATCAACCAAAAAAATATAGCATAAAACTAGGTATTTATTTTTACCAATTAGATCATCTATCAAATGATTAGTACTCATTATTACTCATATATGATCATCAATTCATATTTTCACTATAAATACACACATAATTAATTTAAAAAGTAAACCATTCATTTACTCTCTAAAGTAACTCTCATTAATTTAGTTTATAAAGTAAATAAAATTTGTCAATTTAGTCCTTGCTATTTTTGTATAATTTAAGAACTAAATTGATAAATTTTATATACTATAATATTATTTATTGTTTTTATATATCTTAGGGACTAAAAGATCAGAGAGAGAGAAAAAGTGAAGTTCAAACTACCGTGGAAGAGAGAGATTTCCGCACCGTAGGTGGATGTTTAATTTCATGAGAGATATTTTAATTTTGAAGTTTGCTAAAGTGGTCCAAGATAGAAATTAATTAGCATATAAACCCTTGGTCAATATACTACATCATGTTGAATCTTATACAAAAAACTCTTGTGGAATCTGTAACGGATTAATATTCTACATATCTTCAAATGCTTTTTGTCAAATTAAACTTATGATATTAAGAAAGTCCAAAAAAGCCATAGTAATTCATAATAATATACTTCCTCGATTTCTTTTTAATTATTGTATTTACAAAAAAAAAAATATTTTTAATTAGTTGTTTGTTTCAAAATTTAATGTAACATCAATTATTATTATTTATTTATTTTGTCAATAATACTTCTAACTATTTATTGTAACGGAAGAATTATATATAATTGAAATTATATATAATGAGATAATAAATGCTTAAGAATATATTATAAGAAAAAGACAAACAATTTTAAAAAGGAATAGAGGATGATGAATACTATTATACTTAAGAAAGATTCTCTTTCTAAAGTTTATTTTATTAATTTGATGATGTCTCCATTGTCTGTGTCCCAAGTCTTCGATTAAAAATTAAAATTATTTTATTTATTTTTAGTTTAATTTACAAATTATTTTAATGGTATGTCAACCATAATATATATTTAATAAGTATGATATGTGATGTTTTTCAATTTATTAAATGATGATCAACACGATATCATATACAAAATTATTTTATAATGATAATATATATAAATTAAATCATTAAAATTAAGAGATTCAGAAATAATTTGTTTATATTTTAAGATGCTATAAATAAAATTTTCATCTTAAAAACTCAACATTTGCAATATTTTTAAAATTCAAAACATAATAAGCAGTACCATTTTTCTAGTTATTTTTCTTTTTTAATATATATTGATAAATATTAGTAGTTAATTAAGAATATATATAGGGAGTACTGTACGTAATTGAAAACTTGCAAGTTGCAATGCTGTATGCTCTTATCCACATAGTGACTAGTGAAGGAATGGAATGTAGATTACTATGGATAAACAAGTGGTTGTTATTATCACAATCTTTGAATCAATTACAATGACTCAAATAACCTCTAATTTTTCAAAGTGTGTGTATCGGACAAATCGACATTTGTTGGAAGTGTCTTAACTCATGTTTAGGCGTGAAAATGGCGCAGCCCCCACTCCAAGATATGTGGTTGTCTTATTCAGATTATGACCCTTTTATTGGATTATCCATATTTTTCATCTTCTAAATTGACCTAACCTCGTTGTTATATATATATATATATATATATATATATATATATATATACACTTTTTGAGTTCCACTTTGTGATGGAAAATTATTGTTCAGGTCAAACCAAAATGGAGTACTGTGTATTATAGTATCGAACATTGCGGTCGGTGGAGGGAGTTTAATTTGGACCAAATCATTAACTAATCCCTGAAACCGTAAGATTAAGTTATTTAAATTTTTGAAAACTAGGAATGGGCAAAAACATTATTTAATTAGTAAGAAGTCAATCAATTTAAATTTTGTTAAATTGTTTTAGTTTATTTGCACATCAAATGTCTATGTGATACTTTTCTAGTTAAGCAACTACGTGACTACGTCTATGTCAGGTCATAGGGACAAAATTAAAATATTCAATTTTTTGGGTTTTCTTCTTACTAAGATAAATAAGATTACTTTCTTATTCAATTTAACCCTCAATCTTCATTTCATATAAGGGTTGGTATGAGTAAGATAGAAGACTAATGATTTGGTTGGATGAAGAAAAAAATTAAACATTTGGCTTTGAACGGAAAAAAAAAATCAAAAAAAAATTATTTTATCTTATTCTTATAAAATATCATATACGTGAGTACGTCAGTTCATGTAGTATAATGAAAAAATTTAAAATTTAACTGAAAGATCAAATTGATTGGTGTCTTATCGACATTGTTAAATAATTTTATATTACATTTAATGATTATGTATATTAAAATTACAAAAATTAGATGGGAATTTAGGTTCTTGAGTGAATAAAAAATGATGCATTTGTAATTACTTAAATATATATATTTTTTAAATCCTTAATAATTCAATTGTAATTAAGATTTTTAAAAAACTATTTTCAACTTTGTCAACAAATAGATATAAATCGAAACAAGACTATTTAATTTATCATGTGAATTAGTAAATGTCAAGTCAGATTTTAACAATTTCAATTTTTAACAAAGAAATTCTATGAAATGCAAAAGTGAAATGAATAGTTAATATTATCTTATATGGTGTGACACATTCAAAGAAGAAGAAAAAACAACTAAATGTCTTCAATTCAATAATATATAATTGATCTTAATTTAATTATTCAAACATATCTAATGACTTTTAATTTTTCAAACATAATTTTGCCATCAAGTTTAGAAGAATAATCAAATTTTCACAAATTTCAAGATGTTTACATCATATTTTAATTTAAGTTATTATCAAAGAATGACTTGTCTCTTAATATTAGACAAAATTAAAAATATTTTCAATTACAGTGTCTTAGACAACTCAAATTTTATATTAATTGAACAATTGTTATGTTTTATTCGAATATAACTTTAATTAAATATTATTATATTTATATGTTTATAGATCTTAAAGTAAAAAAAAAAATATTTAGTACTCTTCAAAAATTGAGATTTTAGACGGTCCTCTATCTCAATCGTCTTCAAAGTCAACACTATGTGTTGCTATATAATTTTATAGTCAATATTTTATTTGTATCTTAAAAAGTATATCATATGTTGAAAAGAACTTGATAAAGTATCAAATACAATTAAAATTTTATAAAATTTTACAAATTTGACATGCTCAATGATTTTTTTTCCCAATTTAGTGATTAAATTTAATGTCTACGAATAATTATTAAGTAGAGTAATTCTTATTTAATATGTTAAATAATTTATAATAAAGACAAAAAAAATTGTCTCATAATTAAGTGTGAGACAAAAATCTCAACGTTAATTGAGTTATTTCTCTTCTATTTTATTCAATCTCATAGTCAATTTTTAAATCAAGAATACATTATACAACTAAAAATGTGCTCTCCAATCCCTTATTGTTGTGCAAATTAGGCATGTTTATGGGACATAGGGTATATCATTGGTATAAATATTATTTTAATTTTTGGTTTTTTGAACTTACAAAATATATGATAAGGTAACATTTGAAAAATTATAATTAGCCATAATGATTTGTTCCATAGATATAACGAAGGTCCCCCTCTTCCCACCATATCATGTTCCTTTGCTCCCCTTCAGGCTTCAGCTGCCTTCAAATTAGGCTTTCTTGAACTTGAGGACCACAAAAGCATTTACAATCAATGTATCTTCCTACCCAACACTAGTATCATGATTTTCTCTTTCAGCTCCCACTTTTTTCTTCTATTAGGTTGCTTCCCATAAGATGCGGCATGGATAAAACTGGTAACAAATGGAAAAGAATATCTTAATCATGTCATAAAAAAGGTCAATTGGGAGGATTTTATTTTATTTTGCATTAAATACCAAAGGCTACACTAGTGCCTGAAAATATATGATATGACATGTTAATAAATTATTTTCAGTTTATTTCTTTAATGATCTTGACATTGATTCTCATAAAAGTAGTAAAATTTTAATTCAAACATCATTACTATAATGTTGTGTTGACAACACTACGATTCTTCCATTTACTCAAATATTAAAGTCATTATCGATTTAGTGAAATCAATTTACTGAATTGAGATTCTTTTATTTTAGCATCATTTGAAAGATTTGACTTCAATTTTGTTAATTTCACATCATCTTCCATGATTAATGAATCACTGTCTAATTTTAATTAGATGACAATAACATCCATACGTGGAGACATATATGTGTCTCTTATTAACATTCTATTTGTTGATAGACTTTATTGGTGGATTCAATAATGAATAGATGTTGGTCCATTCCAAAACACATTGGTTTTCAAAAAAATTATTTATTGTTATACATGATGATACTAGAGAGAATATTATTACAAATATTTTGATTGTTGTAAATAAAATATGTCTTTATTATGTACCAAAATAATATTATTTTTGTTAAGTGCAACACAACTCAAATTCTAAGAGTTTTTATCTCTTAAAACATATAATTTGTTACTTTAGTCTTTCACATGCATAGAAAAAATTAATATTTGAGAATCCAGACAACACCTAAAAAACTCTATAGAAACATTTACATTTAATACAATTTATAGTCTGTTGCCGACAATAACACATACATTTAGAAACAATAATGTTTAACACACTCCAATAGAAGACAATTTTATTTAAGACAATTTTAAATTATTTATAGTCAAGAGATTCACACATTTACATGTTTGAAATAAGATGGTAGCTCGATCTTAATCGACTAATAAAAAATGAAAATGAATGTCAAACTTCAATCCAAACATCTTTAATCATAGAAACATTGATATTCTAAATGAGTAAATATAAAGATTTTCAAGTACAACATAGTAGGAACCATAGGATATAAGAGTTTATTTCTATTTATGTAAATGTGAATAGTTACATGAACCAGAATAAGTAAAGGGGGCCACTGTCCCCACCGAGGCAATGTAGGTGATATGATAGATGAGGAAAGAAAAAGAAAATGTTCAGAGGTGCATATGTTTGATGATACGAGCAAGCACGCATTCGATCGGACACAGATATATATCATAAATGGTCTCTGCTTCCCACTTTTATTTTATTTTATTTCAAATTTATGTTTGTTTTTGGAACAAAAACAATCTTCATGCCAATGTTTACGTTTTGTCACACCAATGCTTTTTCATTTTTATTTTGTTTGGTTGTGCTTGTGCAATGTTTGTGGAATCAAATACAATGAACATTTTATTAGGCGAGTATGTTTTCTGTGCAAGAACAAGAAGATCATTCAATAATAACTTTCATGCAATGAGAGGGTTTTATTATAACTGTATCTTAGAAAATGAAAGGTGTTGGATCATAAATTTGACAATTCTAAGGCAGCGAAAGAACAATGGCTTGTCAGTTGTCACTTTCCATGGTTTGACACTACAAAATATATATACGTACTATATCTATTCACTATTATTGATGAAATTGGATCGTTTTATTATCATTATTAAATATCATAAAATAGATGGATAAGATGAATTTAAATTTGGATGAAAATAAATACATGATATAGAATAGAACTTTCGAAATGACTCACATTGTTTGATACACATATCAGTATAAATTGTATCTTAAAAAATGAAATTAAAAAACGAGTTTTTTTAATCTAAGTCATTTAGTTCACGTCAAAAATAATGTTAGAAATTTGGCGGTCTAATGGACTAAAGACTAGTCCACCATAACTAAAAATAAAATTTTTTGTAAAAAAAATATTATGAACAAATTTAGAATGACTCAAATAATAACTTTTCTGTTGCAGCTATTTTTGGATTAACATTAAAAATTGATCTTTTGAGTTGATTTTGAAAAACAAAAGTAATATGTCAACCATAATTAAAAAGAAAAAAAAAAGCATAATTTACTAAAAACCAAGAACAACATAGCATCGTTGGGGTGCTTATAATGTTGACCAAGACTAGAACTATTAATTCAACATCTTAATTTTTAAGACTTAATGAAACTTGGTTTTATATAGTGGTGTTATGTATCATAATTTTCTTTTATTGTATTGGTAAGTGAATGAGAATGTTTTGTCTTTTAATTTTTATTAATATAGATAAAAATATCGAGAGAAATGGGACGGACTCATAATGGACGAACCAATCTTGAAAACATGTGGCTCCATAACAAAGTGGATCAGACTAAAATGTTTCATTAATGTGTAAAAACACTTAGGGTCATATCAGGCGGAGCTGTGGTGACCTATCTAACAACTCTGCAAAAGATTTCATTAATCTATTTACCGTCTAAAAATTATTTAAGAGATTCAATCCAATCAATTTATTAAAAATAAAAATCATCCAATCCAATCATTATTACATTTCAATGGATGAATATCAATCCAATCCGTTTATTTATTTATTTTTTAATATTTTAATAAATTATAAACTTAAAATAATAATAGTTTATTATTTTGAAAAAATAATTTTATTTATTATTTTACATACCTACTTTTTACAAAAAAAAAATGATTTTCGAAAATATTTTAAAAACAGTTTTTTTATAATAATTAATTTATAAAATGCTTTTATAATTTTGAAAACTGTTTTTTGTTTTAAAATAAAAATTATGTTTTCTTTAAATGAAAAAACTGTTCTTTAAAAAAATACAAATTTGTTGAAAAATGAAAATACCTTTTTTTTAATAATTTAAAAAACAATTTAAATATTTTTTTACAATAATAATTTTAAATATTTTAAGATTAAATAATTATTTATTATAATTATTTAATAATAAAGTCGTGGTTGAGGTGACCACACGGTGGAGTTGGGGAGAGTCTGCGGCACGGTGAGCAGCAGAGCTCATGTGGTCCACGGCGGTGACGTTTCTCCGACAAATTAAAATGGTTAATTATTTTTTAATAACTTTTTTTTGAAATTGATTAATAATTGTGGAACAGAAAGAATAAAAATATCTTATATATATATATATATATATACCATAATTTTAGAGTTCCCTTTGATACAATTAAGCTATCTGATAATAGAAAAACTAATTAATAACTTATAACATGTAACTAAAAAACTAATCAATTAAAGTTAAAGTATTTGATTAATTTAACTTTTATAAATATACAATAACATAAAAATTTAAAAGTATTTATTTTAAATATATATATATATATAAATAATAATAATAATAAAAAAATAAATAATAATAATAATAATAATAATAATAATAATAATAATAATAATAATAATAATAGTAATAATAATGTATCTCACTATTCAATCCATCTATTGAACTAAAAATCACATAAACACGAGACTGAATATTTCTCATCTATTCATTGATCAAGAGTTTATATTAAACTCTTGTTTTAGAGGAGATGAACCTCTTAAATAGAGAAAATATATCACGCTAATAACAATTAACAAACCTCATAATAATAGGAAAATTCTAACTAATCCCTATTAATCCTAACTAACTCTTATTTTGATGTTCTATTTGCAATACTCCACCAAAAGTTATACAAATGTTTGGTAAAAATATATGTAATTTGAGTTGTAGAAGACACATGAAAAAGCTTGAGGAGGTCTTTCTTGAACTTTTCTCTAATTATGTGACAGTTTAACTCAATATGCTTGGTTTGCTCATGAAAAGTTGGATTATGAGCCAAGTATATTGTAGATTTATTGTCACAAAAAACAGAAGCTGGAGCTGCAAACTTAATACCAAGACCATGAAAAAGAAATTCTAGTCATTATAGTTCACACGTGAGGCTAGCTAAAGCGGGGTACTCTGCTTTTGAACTAGACCTGGAAACTGTAGGCTACTTCTTGGACTTCCAAGATATGAGAAAGTAGCTTAGAAAAACACAAAATCCAATTACTGATCTACGAGTGATAGGACAAGTTGCCAAATTAGAATCTGCAAAACCTGAAAATTGTAAGTTGGAAGAAGTAGGAAAAAAACTGTCATTTGACAAGGGAGTTTTTTAGATAATGCAATATTTTAAAGGCAACTTTATAATGTACTTGAAGAGGTTTTAAAATATATTGACTTAATTGTTTCACAATAAAGGAAATATCAGGACGAGTTGCAGTAAGATATAGGAGACGCCCTATTAATCGTTTAAATTCCGATTCATTCGTATAAAGAGGTGAATCAGATAAATGAAGTTTTAAAGAAGTGTCATCGGGCGTTAGAGAAGGTTTCCTCGCTAAAGTTTATGTGTCTTGTAAAAGGTCAAGAATATATTTACGTTGATTTAGTAAAATGCCTTTATCAGACTTAAAAATTTCTAAACCAAAGAAATATCTTAATAAACTCAAATTCTTTATTTTAAAACGTTTGTCAAGAAATGATTTGACATGCTGAATTTCATTGTAATCATTGCCTGTAAGGACAATGTCATCAACATATATAAGTAAAGTAGTAAAATTAGAATCAATTATTTTTGTGAAAAGAGAAAAGTCGACAGAAGATTGCTTGTAACCAAAGGATAAAAGAGATTCAAATAACTTAGAATGCCATTGTCTACTTGCTTGTTTCAAACTATATATATATATATATATATATATATATATATATTTAATTTGTAAACTTTAGAATGAGAAGTAATAGAGTTAGGAAGTTGCATACTAGGAAGTAATAAACCAAGTATTTGTGGTTTCAAGGGTTGTTAATTTTGTTTTCATAGCTAAGTTTCAGCAATCATGTTTGCTCGCATGAGTATATGTTTGAGGTTCCTTAATTGAAGAAACAATGAAACAAAAACTTTTGTAATTAGGAGCACGTCTATCATAGTTCAAGGTGGAAGAAATAGGGTATGAAGTGGTTGAAACAGTATTATGTAATTGGAAAGTAAGAAGATTGCAATCATAATGTTGAAGGTAAGGAGACCTAGTTATTATTCTGGTTGATTTTCTAAGAGGGATATGAGCGGTTTGTATTTCAGAGTTGGTGATTAATGGATTAGGACTAGTTGGCTCAAGGCTAGTAGATTTGGTTGGTTATTGGTTATAGTATCACTAACAATAAATGTAGGAGCACCTGCAGAAACATCTTTAAAGAAAGGAAAAATTATTTCATAAAAAATTATATTTCTAGAAACAAAAAAAATATGAGAAATTAAATCAAACAATTTAAGTTTAGTTACTGTGTATTTGACCAATCACTTCAAAATATACCAAAACTACAAAATATAAAATTTGAATCAAACAATTTAGGTTTGGTTAGTCATAAAAAAGAAATAGCTAAAAAGACAATATAAAAGAACCATCAAACCAAACAAACCCAGACCCACTAGTCCAGCCCATCAAACAAAATAATCCAACCCATAAAAAGAATTGAAGTTTTAATCAGGTAAAATTTACTTCACACCCTTGCAGTTTGTCTCCACCCTCCCAAAAAATTACAAAAAGCTTTTCAACTTTTTTAATAAAAATTCAATTCCATTTATGAAATCTTTTAGAAAATTCAAAATACAAATTAATATTTCGCTAATTTTTTTTAGCTTTTAAGTAAAACAAATAGTTAATATTTTTTCACATTTTAAAATCAAAGTATATTTCAATTTTTTTTTGTCAAATTTATAAATACATTTTTTAAATAAAATATTTGGAGCATAAGAGTATTTCGAATTTTTTCAAAAACTTAAAAATTAAAAAATATTTGTTGAAAATACGATACATAAATGAACTTTTGAAAAGACAAAAAAAAGTTAGGGCCAACATCCTCCAACGCTAAGTAAAACAATTTAACGTGTTTAAAAATATTCTGAACCTAATGCTTGCAGAAGCATATTCAAATTTTCAATGATAGCAGTGCATCTGATATCGTTGCTTTTGGGGTAAGAGTTCAGTCTAGTAGTTGATGGGATGAAATCCCATCTAGTATTAGAGAAAATTATCATATAAATAGATTAAGCCTTCCATGTTTTAGATTTTGCTAATCTTTAGAGGGAGAAGATTTTTAATCTTTGTTTTTATTTTCTTATGTATATACATATTTAAATAAAAAATAAAATACTATAAAATTATTTTTAAATAAATCTTAAAGAAACAGTTGTTTTTTAGTTTCAAAAACTATTTCAAAATATATATAACACCAAAGATACCATTGAATCGCAAACTAAATTATTCTCTTTTAACACGTTTTATGATATTATTCAAATTGTACTTTTGAGAAGAGTTTCATACTCATTTATATAGTGATGGAAAAAGTATATATTTTCTATTAAATATGAGATTTTATTATTTATAAAATTAAAAATTACTTAATATATGCGATTTATTCAACGTAGAACTTAAACAATATTTAAATTTATAGAGTAACATACTCTATGTTCAGATATATCCTTTTGCCGAAAATCTCATAAATAGATTTAGTGTTGGCTATATCCAAAGAAGTTGTTTTATTACAAATGTGTACAAAATTGATTCATGTTCCAACTTTAATGTGAAATTTTTAAATTTGTCGCATTTTTTAAATTGTCAGAATAATTTTGTCTTAAATATTTATTGTGAACTATGCGAGAATAAAATTGAGATTGATACAAAAATTTGGGTCTGGGTTCAAACAGTGTAAAATAATTCTTTTTAACCGAGTCAAACAAATTTTCTACTAAGACATATACATATATTTCTGATAGACTCATTTTTATTTTTTGAATTATTTTCATTTTAAAACTTAAGGGTGAAAATAGATTATCTAGAATAGCTAGTATGCTAAAAAGTATCAAGCTCTAAGTGTGACTTATTATCTATTTGGTATTTGGTTTAATTTCAATTTCAGTTCTGTAATTTTATCAATTTACAAAATAAGTTTCTCTGTTTTAAAATATAATAATTTTGATTTTTTATTTTACTTTTTAACTAAAAATGATGTGAAATATTTAAATTAATATGATATATGATAAAATGATATAAAATAATTAAAATTCATTAAATTGCAACAAAACCCTTAAAAAATGAGTTTTATCTTTTGATATTGATTTTTGTAGTTCAATTAATGATATATAAATAATTAATGTTTCTAAATTGATTATATATCCCAAGATTAAATTAAACAAAAATATAAAATACATTAAAATTTTCATATTTTAAAATAAAGAATTAATTTCATGAATTGATAAGTATAAAGAGATAAAACATACAATTAAGTCTTTATATATTTTGGTTCTAAGCAAAACATTTTTTGAATTTTCACATGACATATTACAGTATTCAAAATTCTTTTATATATTAACTTATTCAAACAAATAATATAATATATCTATAGATAAACTAACTAGTTACATGCTAATGGAATATACTAATTAGTTAATAAATAATTTACTCTTGCCTAAAAAAAACTAATTTAATAAAAATATTTTTTAGCCGCTTCAATACAAATATAGAGGTTGTTAAGAGTAGATTTAATTTTAAAATTTAATATAATATTTTATAGAATATAATATCTATTTAAACTGTAAGTTATATTAATATTTTAAATAAAATAAGTTTTTGTTCATTTAAAAATTTATTATTATATTTTAATTTTATATAAAATGTCTTCAATTTTTAGTTTGTAAAATATTTTTGTTTTTATTTTTTGTCTTTAATATCGTCGTAAAATTGCACGCAACTGATAAGTCTTGAATTTAAATTCGAACAAGACGTCTAATATTAATATTTTTTAATTAAATTAAAATTTAATATTTTTTTCTTTGGATTTAAGTCAACTTTTGTGTAATTTTTTAGTTTTAAATTCGCATTATTTTTTAATTTAAACATGCTAACTGATATTAGTTTTTGACATCTTAATATATTTTATAAAAAAATTAAACATTTTGTCATATAATATATAATTATTACTTAATTAAAGTTTTAATTTTTAATTTTAATTAATCCATGAAAATTAATTCTTCTAATTTATTTTTTATATTTGATCCTTTAATCAAATTTGACGTGTCAAATAGATTGATGATGTGGAGTTTTCAACGTAAATTAAAATTCTTTTTTCACTGTTCTAATTTATAAAAACACATAGAATTGAATCATTAACATCCCATGTTAGGATTTTGGAAGTGATTCATTCAGGAATCACATAGAAACAGGAAGATTCATCAATCGATGTAGGAAAAGACGATGACAATGCAAGATAGATTAATTGTTGAAATCGTTAACAACAGTAGGGTTAACTGCGATAATAAGGATATCAATTTGCTATAATAAGGATTCATTTTGATATTGGCAAAAAATACATAGAATAACTGACCTTTAGTTTTTCACATTTGTTATATCGTTCGTTGATTCTAGACTTCATTTCACACTTCAATGAAATGAAATATTAAACTGCCACACACTAAAATAATTTACATTTGGTCCAGTACCTCATCATATAAATTTATTCCAATTGTGTGAGAGGTGAGATTGCACGATGTAAATCTTAATTTTAAGGAAAAAAACTTAAATTATTAAATTAAATATCTGAATCATCAAATCTCAATCAAACAATAACAAAATGATGTGAGAAAGAAATACAAGAGGCACAGTTTTTTGTCCCAACAAAACGAGAGCATAGGGTTTTGACTTTTGACCATATTAGATACTGCTTACCGCTAAAGTACACCTTTTTTGCTTGGCCTCAAGTTTTTGTTTGGAGAGGGATCATAAACTCTGCCGACAACAGATGTAAAATTAGTTAGTTAAATGGGAAAAATACTACCCAACAACCGATGAAAAGTTAGTTAAATGTGGCTAAATTAATAAATGGAAAGAGAATAAAAAACTTATCGGCTGAAGCAGGCTTGGGGAATATGGCCCATGATTTGTTCAAATTTTACAAACGCTACTCCAATCCATGTAACGAAATGGTAAATACATTCATAAGTATATAAGAAAACCCCACAAAGTGGAAGGGACCACAGCGCTATATAGTTTTAATTTATTCTCATGAAGTAAACCATCAAAAAGTCAACGAGATTATAACTACTCCATCCCTCCTAACTTATTTCATTCTAAATATATTTGTCAAATTATATATCATTTTAGAATATCAATAAATTATAAATAATCCTTTTCTTATTATGTCAATTACCATCTTTTTATTTTAATTCTTTTAATACATGTTTCTCATTCCATTAATAAATAATATTTATGAAATAATTTATAATTTTTCTATTTCATTTAACATTAACTATATTTGTTAAATGGTGTAAAATTGTCAAAATTCAGATAGTTATTTACAAAGAAAATACTATCAAATTCCTTTATAACACTTATTAAAAATTTAAATATAAAAACCTAAAAATTGTACAATTTTAAAATTATAAATTTTATTCAGTAATTGTATTTTATTTCCATTTTATTTCATTAATAAGTGACTTTCTGGCACTTATTAGTATAACCTATCTTATAAACGACTTTGTCGACCATTATTCATTATTCAGAGTAAAGTGGGACGCTACGAAGAACATCTTGACAATTGCACCATTGATGGCTCTTCTCTGAAGGAGGAGACACCTGCAAAAACGAGGCACGACATAGAGAATTGAATTCAGATCAAAGTACTATGACATAAAAGAAATGAGTTTATGGGGATGAAGTACCTTGTAAATTTGGTCTTGCGCCGTACACGGCAAAAGCCCGAATCCAATAAAAACCCAAAATCAAATATCACATTCAACAGGTACATCACCGCTTGTAGCTCCCAGGCAAGGTCAACAAACAAGAAGCTTCGTCGTCACGGCCATCTCCTCGAGCCCACCTCAGCTATACTATAAACGACGTCTAAACTCAAAGAAGGTACACACATTATATCACAATACCTCTCATTCTACTCATCTTATAAGTCTCAAACCCTCTTTCTCAGTCCGGATCAGGTCCTCTCTTTCATTAACTTCTATATTTCCCTATTTTCTGTATCTCTTAATATTACCCTCCTCTCCCTCTACATTATTTTTTCATATTTTGATGACTAGTTAGTATGGTTAAGACGGAAATAGAGCAGAGAAGTTTCCGTTTAAAATAAATGAATGTTCTTATTAGGTTCCTTCAGAGGCACGAGCTTCAAAAATAAACAAGTTCTCAAACCAAAAAACATCCTATTTATAGCTAAAGTCGAACGACAGAACACATGAACTTGTAGAGTGAAGGTGCGACTGATGTAAATTGCAATTTGTAAATTAATTTAAACAAGACACATTATAAAGGAATTCAAGAGGTTTAACCAACGAAAGAATGGTACATATGTTTTCATGAATCGGAGGAACCTGCGACGCTAGTAGTATATGAATATCTCTACTCTACAGCCTTACGGCTTGCACTACCCAAGAAAACTTCCCCTTTCACCATTGCCGCTTGTTATCCCTTTCGTAAGAATTGGTAGTTGCATAAAGAAACATTTCTAGTACACGACGTTGGCCGTCGATTTCTATTCGATGCAGTCTTCAGAATGCTCTCTATCAGCCTGTACATTGTGCAGTGTTGTAGCGTAATTGTTCCAAGAACCACGCTTGCTACGAAACAAAGCAGTTGTGTCTTAACTCATACCATATTGAGCGTCAGCGCAAGAACCATCATCAGACGGCATCATATTTAGATCTGGTATCATGAAAAAACTCTGCCCGGAGGACTCGATTACATTTGGTCTAGACTCTGGTGCTTGTGAATGAGTATCATCTAGAGTGGTACGTGGGAGGACTTCAGAAGGTACTATTCTTTGGTGGGGCTGACCACCAGCATGCTTACCCCGCAGTTCAACAGACTTTGAACTTGGCTTGTTATGAGATTTTGATCCGAAATCAAGCTGACAACACAACAAAATTGAGTTTAGTACCAAATAAAGAAATGGACATATCAGATAATATATATTATGATTCACAGAGGGGAAATTTTGAATGCACCTTCATCCTCTTCAAACTCTCATTTGTAGTTCTCATCACCTCAAAATTTGCATTTTTTGTTGCTATCTCCTGCAAAACAACACTTAATAAGTCAATATATTAATAATCAACCAATCATGTATGCTATCTTAACATGTATACCAGATCAGAAAATTACCCTTTCTAAATATATTCTTTCCTTTAGCAGGGAGCTTTCCTCTTCCTTCAATTCTGCAAAGGACTAGATAATGGCAAAAAACAATCATCATTTGACATTGTTAAAGAAAAGGAGGTAGCTGCATCGAGAAAGAAGATTAAACCAACCAAAGTAGCTAGCTTTACCTTTTTTCTTCCGCACCTTTTGGTAGAGGCGGAGTTGCTAGTGTATCCACTTGTGGCAGTAGCCTGAAATAAAATTGGCATTATTAAGTATTAACATAATAGTGCCATATAGTGAAGGATGATACAAAAGGGAGAAATGGGATCTTAGTTGATTTAAAAGAATAAAAAAGATAACAATTTTTATCTAGGTTACTTGTATAATATAATATATCAAATCAAAATATAAAATTAAATGAAAACCAAGCAGTGGCACAACATGGATCTGTTTATGCATTGGTACACGTATCAGATCAATGACAAAAACAAAGCGACCATCACCATACCATTGATTGTTCTTTTTTTGTTGAAAAAGCAAATTGGGTGACGGGTTTGCCAAAAAGTAATCCACATAGGACACCTCAGCTGGAGGCACGCGATAGCACGTGATGATCTTATTTGGAATGCTCACGTGACTTTGATCCCATGAGCTATACTCTCGATCTCTAATTTCATTTATTTTAAATGAAGATATTATTATATTAGATATTAATTTTTGGGGATAAGCTTATAGAAAACAAAATGAGGCAATGAGCACAGCGCGCTGCATGCTACCGACTGAAGTGGGCCAAAAGCCGCAGATTCTGCGTGGTGCATGCCTGTCTCTTCTCCCCAACAAAATCCTAATAATAAATATTTAGAGTTTTAACTTCCTAAAATTTTAGACACCACCACCTACCTTCACTGTCAGCCCCGTGATACTGATACCTCATCTAACAACTACTCATAATGATGGTTGTTGTATGCCCTGGTGTTGTGCGTCTCAACCGAATTCAACACGAGAAAGAGAAACCCCTCTCCAAACCAGTTACTCTTCTGATGCCATGACTTCATGATATAGTAAATGAATAAATTTATTTTATTAATAACAAAATATCTTGAAACAATAAGAGGGAGATTCTTTGGAGTAACTTTTTTATACATTTAAAAATGGATGGATATGTATTAAATTCTCGTCATAATAAACAATTCTCCTTTAAGTTAGCGAACCCCTAATAATTATAACACAATCAAACAATACCGGCGACAAAGATTAGACCCACGGTAGCGATTAACAAAAACATCCCATCCCAAACTAGAACTGTAGAAACCCATAGTCAGGAATCGCAGTCACAACTCACAAACCAATCTCCTATCCTCTGAACCCATCCCTACATTAAATCACAGGGAGGGACCCACATACAATCGGCGATACAAATTGACCACAGCGAAATTAAATAATATTAAATAATTTAATTTTACCCCACTTAGTTTAATATAATTAAATAATTTAAATAAAAAATAAAATATTTTCGAAAATTATTTACAAGCGGTCATATAAGAACTTTTATTTTAATTTTAACTGTCAAAAGAAATAAGAAAAGTGATTTGTGGAATCTTATTCGAACAAAAGAAGGGTGTTTTGGTCAATAAACCATTGAATGAGAGGTAAGTAACGCCAAAGCAGGCGAGAACAAACGCCACGATCTTTCTTCCATTCCATTCTAGTGTTGACGCCAAAAACATCCAGGGGCATTTCCGTCACCAGATTTCATAATGAAAAAAATTAAGCGAAAATCAAAGAAACACTCGATTTCTTAACAAAAATCCCCCCATGGAAAAAATATATATAAAAGGAAAAGGAAAAATGGCGTCAAATACCGAATGGCTTTTTCTTAAAAAAAAAAAAATTAACTGAAAATAATATAGCAAAATTTACTGATTTGCCAGTCAGCATCTGATGTAAGCGGAAAATCGAAAACGATATTCGCGATTGGAAAACGAGAAAAAAACAACTGGTAAGAGATCAAGGGCAAAACCGTCAAAACGCAAGGAAACTTCGTTCCAAAGCAATAATGTCTGACACACACACAAAGCAGTTTCAACCGCCGGAAGCCACATCGCTCCAAGGCGGAGTTACCCGCCGTTTATAGATTTTTCGGTCAAACAACAGATTTCAGATGAAGAGAGAGAGAGAGATTCATATAGATAATGGAAGAGAGAAGAAATAATCAAACCTTGGATCTGGCTGCGTGATGGCTGCGGTAACGGCTGGAGTCTTCGTAACCGTCGGCAGTAACAGATGGCGATGCACCTCCGCTCCAAGAGAGAGGTGTAGTCGGACTACATCTAGTCGAAACGGCGGCGTCGCATCGAGAAACGGAAGCGGTTATCCTCGATCTTGAGCGCGGTTGTTTATTTCCCCAGGAGAAAGGAAGCGTCGGTGCGGGTTGAGATTTAATCGAAAGACGATGCTTAAGCCGTAAGAGAAGCTCGACGACAACCGTGTCGTCCGTCATGGCAGTTTTGACCCAGTCGTCATTGAGCGTCATATCGTGGGTCGGAGTTGGTGGATAACAGTCATGTAAGAGAGAAAAGAATCTGTTGAGAGTGGTGTGTGTGACAGAGAGAGAATTGTGAGGGGTGGCGGATTTGTTGGGTGAAAAAGACCAAGAGAGGGTAGAGGATAGGTTTATATAGTGATAAATAATAAATAATAAATTAAAGAAAGAAAAATAGGAAGAAAGGTAGGGAAATTATGTGGCGGTGAAGAAGAATGAAAAAATGGAGTAGATTCGAGTAATTCGTCGTTCCTAGTAGTTACTCAAACTTAAAGGCAAGGGTTGTGTGTCGTGGTGTGGTCACTGTGGCCTCTCGCTTTTTTCTCTTTCGGAGTACGGGACCCACACACACATGTGGCACTTTCATTTCATTTTTCTTTATACTGTCAATTTTTTTAATTATAATAATACAAAATTCACTTGCCAAACTATTTTTCAAATCAAAATTAATTGCTTTCCTTTTTTCTTCACAAAAAGTTTAAATAAATCACTTACTCTTTCTTTTTTCTCTTTTGACAACAATTTATTCTTACTCACTCTTTATATATTCCGTATCACCATAATAAATCATAATTACCCCTTGCACTCCTCATATGTGAAATCATCAAAATCCAGCGGCAGAGATTATTCCATATTCTAATCTTTAATTTTCAAAGTTCATGCCATATGAATTGGATCGTAATTTTAGTTGTATCAGCCACATTTACTTTTTTTTTTTTTAATATAAAAGTTTACATCATAATTACAACTATAAATATGTGATTGCTCTCTTACGAAGGCAATGGAGAGAAACAAAGTAAAATTTGCTTCCCAAAGCTCCTCTTATGAAATTTTCTTCCTTACCTCTTAGGAGAAATTTCTGCCGGCAAGGCATGGCTTTAAACGAAACAGTCTTGGGAGAGATCTTAATGTACATAATATGCAAAACACATGTGTGAAAGGAGTAATAAATACATTTGAGTTCACAACCCTTGCAAAGTTTCAAATCTGACTCCAACTTCTACTAGCTGATATCACATTATGTTACTATGATAAAAATGGATACCCACTCTCGTTCATGTAAGTTCCATTCAAATAAGGTTGCCACACTTAAGTGTTCTATTCATTTGGTTGGATATC
>NC_021164.2:74201461-74275311 GCF_000331145.2 Cicer arietinum | reverse complement strand
TTTCCTCCTTTTTTTTTCTTTATCTTAATTTGAATTTGAATTTTTCTTTTAATTAAAAAAAAAAGTAAAATTAAGAGAGAAATAAAAAGAAAGAGAGAGTGAAACAAAAAGATGACCTAAATCTAGTGTCTAAGATAGACAACACTAATCAACAATGGTGAAACAATACTAATCAACTGACATATTTTTTAACAAGAAAATTTTGTAGACCTATTTAAATATCTTAATATAAAATATGATTTAAAATTAAGGTCATACTGTTTTTGTAAGTGTTAAACTAAATCTGGGTATTAGTTTTATATAATGGGTTGTTTGTTACAATTTTTTCTAAAAAAGATTTTTATATATTTTTTTTTGTAAAATAAAAAATAAAAATAAAACTTCAAATGAAAAACCAGTTGAAATATATTATCTTAAAATATCATTTTAAGTATTTCATTTATTTGTTTCAATTTTTTATACAGTAAAATTTTAAAAAATTATTAAAATGAAAATCTATTTTTAGAAGTTTTTTATGAAAATTATTTTTGAGATATACCTTTTTTAGAAAATTCATTTTAGTGTAAGAATTTATAATAATGAATATCAAAATTACTTTTTTTAATTATAATTCAAATTTTGATAAAAATTATTTTTAAAAATATAAAGATAAAATCCCTTTTTTAAACCATTGTAATTAGTTTAGTGGACTAATTGGTTATTAGATTTTTTTCTGTTACTCTAGAATTGCTTTTGGGCCCTTTTGTAACCGACCTACTTTTTTTTCCTGGTTTTTAGCTAACTGAATTACTGGGCCCTTA
The DNA here is from genome assembly GCF_000331145.2 of Cicer arietinum. Taxonomy (NCBI): domain Eukaryota; kingdom Viridiplantae; phylum Streptophyta; class Magnoliopsida; order Fabales; family Fabaceae; genus Cicer; species Cicer arietinum. Next base: position 74,274,511 of record NC_021164.2, on the reverse strand, counting down.
TTATACAAAGGCCCAAGGCCCAGCTTCTTTTGTATGAAATCCATTTTCAAACTTTGTTAGATCCATTGAATGGTATCAAGAATTAATTATTTTCTCTTTCGGTCGTCAAATTTATTTCATGCGCCAAAAAACCTGAAAACGAAACAACGCTTCTTTATCTTCTTTACTCTTCATTATATTTTTTCTTTTTCTTATTCTTTTATCTTTTGCAAAATGACAATTCCACTACCGCGAGATCTTATAAATTCAAAAGACTTTTTATTGATATAATGAAGTTTAATACTTTTAATTAAATAAACTTTTTAAAATGATTTGGTTTAATTTATATAAAAAGTCTAGTCTAATTTTATTGTAGACTAAATTATAAATTTATATTAATCAGTCTAACTTATAATCATCATGTATAACCATGTCTTTTAAAAAACAGTAGTTTAATTAAAATTTTATTTTAAAAAATAATAATTTATTAATAATAGTACTTAATTGATTTAAATTAGTAATAAAATATATAAAAATTGTAGAGATTGATCACAGGTGTTAGGTGTTAGGTGTTAGTAACACTCCAAAAATTATTTTTTATTATAATTGAATTTGAGACGGAGTCTATAATTTATTGATACTTTATCAATTGCAATTTTTTGTTCAACAAAATCTAATGAAAACTAAAAAAATACCTTTTCGTATGTCTGTTTTTAAGAATGAAAATCTGTTGAAAAACTTACTTCATATATATGTATATTATAGGTTCTTGAAACATTGTTCAACATAGTCAAAATTCTTTTTTTCGAAAGTAAAATTACATTCAAATGTTAAGATGGTTAGTATAACATATACAAATGTTATTAACATTTATGTTAATTTAAGTAGAGTTGCTATTGATTTGAAGATATTGCAATTTTTTTTTTTGAAAGATACAAATGATAGTAAAACAAATGGTAGGAGATAATTAATGAGAAAGAGAAAACAACATCTATTAAATATTTGCACAATTGTTTTACCGACAATGAATATTTTTTTACAATTGTGACTTTTAAAACAAGAAAAAAAATATACACAAAAAAAAACTAAACTATATAATACTCTCAAAACAATTAGAAAATTTGTTTGATTTGATGATTTTTGCTGTTGTATTTTTTATTTGTTTAGGATCCCCAATTAATTTTTCCTCTTTTCTTGATAAATTTTAACTTATTAAAAAATCACTGCACTTTTTTTATTTACAAAACCCTCTATATAATTTAAGTGGCGAGTGTAACCAACTTTTATAAATAAACTAAAATATTAATATCTAAGTTTTATAATACTCTACAAAGGTTACAAGACAAAGTTTTTTTTTTTTTTTATGGTTTATGACTTCTGGTTTTAGTTTTTCCTTTTTCCTTGATAATTTTTAACTTATTAAAAAACACTTTACTTTTTGTTACTCAAGTGTCGAGTGTTATGGCTTTTGTAAATAACATTCAGTGTAAAATTTTAAAGTAGATTATTTTATTTTTTATATCACCTATAATAACATTTTTAAAAATTTAATCAAAAATAATTGAAATAAAATTAAGATTAAAAATAATTAATAGAAGTAAAAATTATTTAACATTATAATGTTCACAAACATAAAAATTAATTTTTTTTAAAAAAAAGTTAAAAGACAAATCTCATATTTTTGTATAACTTAAAAGATAATAGAATGTATTTTGGGATATTTTTCACATAAAAATATATTTTAAATTTTAATATATTCTACTTTAAAATTAATTTACGAAAATGTCATACACTTTTATTTTAAGAAGTCGTAAGACAGAGATGCAACAACAAATTATTTTCCTCCTCCAAATTTCGCGTCATGAGAATGCAACTATATATTGTTTATTATTTTTTAATAAATAAAAAATATTAAATTAATGAATAAAGTACAATAAAAAACTAATTTATGTTAATAAAATTAAATAAAATATATTAATAAATAAAAAATAATACCGTTGAATAAATATGCCAAAGAAAATAAAAAATTATTTATTAAAATATAAGTTAACTTATATTTTTATCAATTTTATTTATTAAAATATAAATTAGCATATATATATAATTGTTTAAACAATGTAACACATTTAAAAAAATTAGCATATTTTACATGTCTATGATACAATCAAATTTCGTCTATCTTCATATGAAAAATTAAAATATATTTATTTATATTATAAATAAAATAGACGACAAAAATAAAATGTAAAAATAAAGAAAAAGTATTTGAACTGGTCGTATCCTTATACATTTTGAAAATATAAAAAAATAAAAACACATTCTCAAATATTAATTTTAAAATAAATATATTAAAAGTTTTGTTTCAAAAAAAGATATAATATAAATGAAAATATCCTATATGAGTTTTGTATCGTGCACTTCCAACCTATACCTCTCACCCCATCCTCATGAAAAATATTAGATTACCTCTAATATTATTAGTAAAAACCCTCAAAAAAAATTCCTTCTATTTTTTTCACCTATTTTCTTCGAAAATTTGAATTGTCTGAATCACATATTTGCAAATAATTGAACCTTTGAAACATTCGAAATTCAAAAGTAAGATAAACTTCGAAACTTTAAAATTTTCGAAACATTAATTTTCTAAATCTTCGAAAGTTTCCATAAACATGAAATTTTTTAAATTCATTTTTTCTCAAAAATTTGAAACATTTGAAAGTTTCCATAAACATGATACTTTCAAAATGTAGAAACTTTCGGAACTTTCTAATAATATAAAAGTTTTGAAATATAAAATTCAGAAACATAAAGTTTTTTAGTTTCGAAACTTTGGTATTTATGGAAAATTCCAAAAATGTTTCTGAAGTTTAGTCTTCAATGAAACTTCCGAAACAAACTTCGAAAGTTTGGAAACAATACAAAAGTTCCAAAATATATTTTTTTTAGTAATAAATTTATAGTAATAAATTTTATACTTAATTTCAAAAATAGTAATAAATTTAATTAATAATAATATTATAAAATTATTTTTTTAAATAAAATTTTAATTATAACATATAACATGTATTTTTTGAAATAAATTGAAACTTTTGATATTGAATTACTTCGAAAATTTGAAAGTTTCGAACATTACGTTTCGGAAGTTTCAAATTCATCAAAATTTTCGAAAGTTTTGATGTTTTCTGAAAAATTACACTTCAGAACTTTCAAATTTATCCAAAGTTTCGAAAGTTTCAGATGATCCTGAAAAATAGCTTTTAGAATAAATTTAAAATTGGTTAAATTTTCTGAAAAATTAAATTTTCAAATTTTCAAATTTAACAAAACTTTTGAATATAAAAAAAAAACTCACTTTTTATTATTTTGAAAGTTTGTAATTTTTGAATATTTAAATTTTTTTGTAATTTTCGAAAATAGAGGTGAGAAATAGAGTGGTAATTTTTTTTAATAATTTTATATAAAATAAAAAAGAGGAAAATAAACTTTAAGAAAAAATAATGGAGTTAGGAGGATTCATGGTACAATTCTGATCCTATATTTTGCTTAGGAATAAATAAACAACATAAATCGCTGATAAAATTCTTCATGAATAAATATCCTTCACGGTCATACACTCTTCGTACAATCAATAGACACACTTATTACTAAGTGTTACTACTAGAAACCTCTTAATGATTTTAGAGATTTTAGACGAATCTAAAAAATTGAATCACTAACAAATAGATTTAATTTTAATAATTATATATTGTTTTAAAATATTATATTTATACTGAATAGAATATTAAAAGTTTAAATTACTTTATTTAAATTTATTAATATAATTAATTGTAAATAATATTTAAATATAGTTTTAAACTAATACTAACCTTTTAGTTAGTTAAAAAAAATCATCTTTCTAACATTTTTTTGGAACAAATTCATAATTTTTTTAAACAAATTCACAATCACACTTTATAACTTTAAATATACTACTAAATAATATATATATATAAAAAAAAAATTCAAATAACAACATTTTTAATCATTTTTTCTTTATCAAAACAAACTTCTCATACAAGAAAATATCAATTTAACTACAATAAATTAAGTATCTAAATAATAACTAATTTGTAACAAACAAGTCTGCTACAGATTTGCTATCGAATTTGTCGTAGCAAGAATTAAATGACTAATTAGCTACAACGTAACTTCCTAGTTACTCTGTATATAATTTTTTTTTTTAAATCCTAGATAATTCTTGGTTATTACGTAGTAAGTAATTGTAAAAAAAGTTGTTATATTCTAGCTATATAACTTTGATATCAGAATAACAATTTTCATGACTATTTTCTAACTATTTTGATTTTTTATAATTACGATTAACATGTCTAGTCAAAAGTAATTACACTAAGCAAATATTTTTTATTAAATTCGATAATCCTTACAAGTTGAACATGTGAACAACGGTTGATTTAAATAGACAAGATTAAGAAAGTTATTGACACAACATTTCACAATATCAGTAAGAGAACAAAAGTAACATTTCACACTCGGTAGTTTTAGAACAAAGGACATGTATTCTATTTCCGTTCTTTTCAAATCTAATTGTTCATATTATTATATAATTATTATATTATATAACATTTCAATATTTTCTACTTTAATTTTTTTTTCTTTTATATTTGTATTCCTTTAGTAAAGTTAGTCTTTATAAAATCTCTTAAAAATCTTCTAGAAACTCAATGAAATTTGTTCTAATTTTAGGTTTTATAAATAAAAATAAATCTTAAACCAAACAATATTTTTGAATTTGTAAAAAAAATAGTAAAAGAAATGCATAAAATAGGTGCAGTTCATTTAGAAGTGTTTCAAAGTTGATAATAATATTAATTATATTATTACTGAATATCTCTGAGTTTGTTTGAGATAATTTGTTTGAGAGGTAATAATGGGTGCATTTGTTTCATGACAAAATATATTATTTGAAATAAAAAATAACCTTGTAGGGTTTAAAAGGTGTTTCTTTTAGGTCAATAAGACTTTTAAATATTTTAATGTGAATAAGACTTATAAATAGACTTTCAAGTCATACCAAATTTTTAAAAAAATCATAAAAAAACTCTATGATAGGTCGTAGGCCTAAAAAATTAATCGTAGGTCACGCTCAGACCTTTCAAAATCTGGTATGACCTATTCTCACCCCTAAATATGGTAAATCAATAATAAATTTAAAAATATAATCTAATTATATAAGATTAAAATTATTCGCCTTAACGATCCATTTAATAGCACTCATTGTTTGTTACAATGGCAATATAGGTTATATCTCATTTAATAATTGGCAACCCCAATTAATAACTTGTTACAATAATAATATTTGTTATATCTCATGCCACGCTTGTATACATAGATTTGAATCAAGAGGATAACCACCTTCAACGGAGACTAACATACGAGTTTTAAAGGATTCAAGTAGATATATCCCAATCAGGCAACAATTAAAAGAAACTCTCATCATGTTTCTACAACTTAGATATAGGTGTTAGCTTACATTAAGTTTCTTTGAATGGTTCAACCTATGAAACACTATATGTTAGCATACTAAAGACAAGTAACATGCTTAACTCAATGAAAAATATTCTTCTTGAGATCAACACCTAGCATACAAACATAACCACAATTAGCAATAAAAGGGCAACAAAAGTAGTTTTACTAGGTCTTCCACTGTTTATTTTAATTGACCTTAAGTAAATAGTCTGAATAATTAAATTTAATCAAATAGTCCTGAATAATTAAATTGAAATAGAGGATTAGGAATACAAATTTTGTGTACTGGAAAATGATTTAAAAGTTTTAAGTTTTTTGAAATATTAGAACTTGTATACGGCGTACGGGATAGAACCGATACCAAATGTTTATGCACAGAAGATCATCAAAAGGCCCAACAGGGCCCAAATGTTTGTTAAAATATTGAATCGGACCCATAGGGTCCAAATTAGCACAGCGGTACATAACCTAAATAAGGAGGATCCAAATATTTTAATGGTAGAATAATTACTCATTCACTGATATTATGAATTCATCATTATAATTTGATGTTACAATTTTAAATCGTAAAAACTCATTAGTTATTTACTATTATTAATATAAAATGGTAAAATAATAAAATTTCTCAAAAACTAATCCAGAAAGAGAAGAAAAATTGGAAAAAATGCATCTATAAAATAATTATTTTAATAGTAAAATTTATTTTGAAATACTATCTAAATTTTGGTTTTTTAATAGATGTATCTTATAAGTGATTTGTTTCCCAACAATTGAATCACACAATTGACCTAATTTTCCTCCCCTGAATTAAATAACTTGTCAATGTTTGAAAAAGAGATATGCATGCAATGCATAAAAGACCTGGATGAAAATAATGTCAAAATGCAGTCATCTACTAATTGCTAATCATATTTGGAATTAGTTACTCATTCAATGCAACAACTCCCTGTATTTTCCTTTTCTTCATTCTGATTTATTGACCTTGCATCAGGACCTTTATCAAAACGGAAAAAGAAAATTCAACAAAAAAGAAGAAAAATATAAAAATATTTTTTAAATCAGTTTCTGTTTGACCTTTCCAAAAAAGTAAAAATAAAATATTATATCTATCTCAAAATAAGTGTTTCAGTGAAATTTCTATTAAGATAACTTCCTTATTTCAATTTCTAATGTACTTATTTTAGTTGTATCTTTTAATTAATATTATTTGAATTATTTTAAATACAATATTTTTTTACTTTATATTTATAAATATTGATAATTCACAAATATATAAAAGAGATGATTTAATAAAAATAATTTTTATTTATATATTTTTGTTAATATTTATATATTTTATATTAATATTTATGAAATGATTAAATCACTAAATTATTTTGAGAGGAAGTAAATAAGTTCCTGTTTGCAGCAACTCACATGTTTGTTGTCGCCTCCATATTACCATAACAATAACATTAATTTCCTCTCTGGCTCTGTCTATTTGCAATTGACCAATTTCCCCTTCTGAAAAATAAAATAAAAAAGCGGATATCAATATGACATAAGCAAGGGAAATGCGTATTTAACCAAAATAAATAAATAAATAAAAAGCTTAATTGCAGTTTTGGTCCTTCTATTTTAACTCAATCACAAATGTAGTCCCTCCATTTTGTTTCTTCATAGTTTTGATCCCCAAATAGAATTTTGGTCCAAAATTTAATGAAATTTCATTTTTCTAAAACCGTACTACACTATTTATGATAATAGATTTCAGGTACAATTGTTGCAAATGAGATCTTGAAACATTGTGTGACTTAAATAAATGCAAAAACAATGAAATTTCATCAAGTTTTGGATCAAAATTCTGTTTGAGGGACCAAAATTGAAGAGAAACAAAATAGGGGGACTACTTTTGCGATTCAGCTAAATAGGGAGACAAAAACTGCAATTAAGCCAACAAACAATATATATATATATATATATATATATATATATATATATATATATATATATATATTATGAAAATTATGTCTTATTAAGTGATATTTTCTATTTAAATTTTTATTTTTATTTACTTTTTTGTTTTTCTTACAGATTTTTTTTTCTTAACAATTGCTTTAAGCAAATAAACATCTTAGTCTAAAAATTTGTAAGAGTCCATCAATGTAATATGTTAAATTGACTACATAAAAAATTAATTATTAAATTAAAAAATATAATCAATTTACTTCATCAATAAAAATATTGTTTTTAATAAACGACCATCAAAACCCATAAAGGCATGTATATTAATTTAAATGCTCTTTTGGTGAATTAAAAAAAAGCCTAATTTTTTTAAATTGTGCTACAAACTATGGAAAAATAATTAAATTAATTGATATATTTTACTTTAAGAAATTAAAAAATTAAAATAACCGGCTATTATGATTCCTAATTATTCGAAATTTAATTCTAAAGTGAACTATACCCTACAAAAAAAATAAAATTGGTGCATACCTAACAAAAATTAAGAGTATGAAAGTTATCTCAAAAATACCATATAAGGACATTTTACACATAAACCAAAAAAAAAACAAGGTGTTCCAACTTCAAAGCTTAAAAGAAGAGTTGATAAAATTTCTTACTTTTAATAAAAAAAATGAAGCTTCATTTTCTTATGCCTCACATGGTGCTTCTTATTATTATTATTCATGAACTCTTTTGTATTCATATCTCAGCAGAGACTCTTGTTTCTTCACCTCAATTCTCACCTATTACTCCACTTTCTTCCTCTATGCCTAGGCAAGTGGAAGAAGAGAATCACCAAAAAGATTATTCACACAAGAAAGTTTTACTAGTTCTTGTTATTATCGCCATTGCACTTAGTGTACTCATTTTGAGTATCTTATGTTTATGGATTTATCACATCAAGCATCCATCAAAATCCAAAAGAAAAAATGTTCTAAATTCAGGTATTTTATTTAATTATTATATATTGTTCCATTTATGAGTTTCCTGTTTTTGGTTTTCAAAAAACATCAAAACATAAAGTTGATTCATTGGTAATTGTTTAAGAATTTTTTTTGCTTGTTCTGTTTTTGAATACCAAGATGCAGAGAAAGGGAACCCACCAGCACAATTTTTGAGTAAATTCAGTTCCATTGAGTTGGTTGGTTTGAAGAAAGGGTGTATTCCAATAATTGATTACAAGAAAATAGAAAAATCAACCAATAATTTTCAAGAAAATAACATCTTGGGTATAGGTGGTTTTGGATGTGTTTACAAGGCACACTTTGATGAAAATTTTGATGTTGCTGTTAAGAAACTACACTGCCATACTCAAAATGCTTTGAGAGAATTTGAGGTAATGGTTCATAATTCATTTCATGGTTCTCTTAATTTTTTTATAATAAAATTTTATTTTTTTAACTTTTATTGAATAGTGTGATTAATAATTTGCAGAATGAGGTTGATTTGTTAAGTAAAGTTCAGCATCCAAATATAATTTCTTTACTGGGTTGTAGCAATGATGGAGACATGAAATTTATTGTGTATGAGTTAATGGAAAATGGATCCTTGGAAGCTCAATTACATGGTAATATATTGCATCTTATGCTAATTTTTTTTTTATACATTGTAGAAGACACTTAAAACTCTAAGTTACAAAACTTACTACATTACATGGTAAATTCATTTCAATTTTTTTTTTCTTTTCAAAATTTTATGTTGAAGGACCATCACGTGGCTCAGGATTGACTTGGCACGCGAGACTGAAGATTGCTCTTGACACAGCAAGGTGAACTTATTTAACAATATCTCTAATTGTAGAAATTTATGAAATTCAGTTGAAATTTTGATGTGGTTTCATGTACACACTCAAATCTTGAACGTATAAAATATAATTTTTATCAATATTATTAATTCCCTTTCCTGTTTAAAAATAATATTCATTTCCAATTTGTTAATCTTCTAACTCTTTAGCTGTAAAATAAATGACGTATGTAATTTCATAATCAAGCTAAAAAGAGAAACAATTAATTGAAAAAGAAATATCAAGTAACATTAAAACTGTAAGCTTTAAAAGGTTTCAATGATTTAATCATATATTTTTTTACATTAACGGTATATAAATAAAATACAAACTTTAAACCTTTATATTTCTCTTGGGTTTGGTCTCATGTATGTTAACACACACTTCTATACTTTGATAAACAGAGCATTAGAATATCTACATGAGCATTGTTACCCTTCAGTGATTCATAGAGATATGAAATCTTCCAATATTCTTTTAGATGAAAACTTCAATGCCAAGGTAAAAAACAATACTATTATATTTGCAATAAATATCCCCAATGTTTTATAAATTGGTTTGTCACAATTTATTTTACTCACCAAAGTTTCTTATGTATTGGCACCCACACACTTATTGGCGGTGGGCTTATTTAGCTATCTGATTTTGGTCTAGCCATAATTGATGGGTCCCAAAAGAAGAAGAACATCAAGCTTTCAGGAACATTGGGTTATGTAGCACCAGAATATCTTCTAGATGGTAATGCCAACTAAATAAATTTCTTTTTTTATTTCACCGCATAATCATATATATGCATTGATCTCACATATTGCTACATGTTTAATGAGTTGCTACTTGTTAAGCTCTCATCAACTAACCATATCTTATCTTAGAGATACTATTTCTATTGGACCCCTTATTGAATTCAATTACGTCACTAGTGTGGTTTTATTTTTTTTATAAAGAAAAATAGTAGTATTATTTGGTATGAAGGAATTGCAAAAAAAGAGAAGAATGCACAAATATAGTGTAGAACAAAAATTGGAGTTAGTTTAAAACGGTTTTAATTTTGTAAACATATGATCTGTGCATTTTGTCCTTATGTTGGGCATATACCTGCGTTCTATATTATTTAAATTGACTATGTTATGGTAACATGATACAATCTCACGACAAAATTTGTTCCATATTGGTGACAAAAAGTAGTACCAAGATGTGCTAATATATATATATCCGGAAGATGGAAACTGAAATTTGAGCTGTTTATCAGCCAAGTTGGAAAATGACTGGTTTACGAAAAATGATTGTTTTCTATTATTTAGTCGAAAACTTGAGACAATTTGTGGGTCTAACATGTTTTTAATTTATAAAAAAAATAGAAGGAGATATTCTTCATTATTTTGTCTCAACCCACCTTTATTTTTACGGAAATAGGAATAAGTAACTTAGAGTTTAGTGTTGAAGTAACTAATATCTAATTAAATATTGTTCCGGCCAAAGTATATTCTTAGTCGATTTCACTTCAAGTGAATGATTAACCACTTATTTATAAATTTTACTCATTGAGATATAGATAAAACAAATCATTTATCCAATGTATTTTTAAAAAATATTTGGAGAAACAATTGGATCCGTATATGTGACAATGTGGAACTCATAAGAACCGGAACGTTTAGAAACATTTATTGAAGGGAATGCAATTAAATTACTTTACAGGTAAATTGAGTGATAAAAGTGACGTGTATGCTTACGGAGTTGTACTCTTGGAGCTTCTGTTGGGAAGGAAGCCTGTGGAAAAACTATCAGCTGCTCAGTGTCAATCACTTGTTACATGGGTATGTGCTTCATCTAAATCTTATGAAACCAAAATAAATAGGATTGCACCGCGATATATGAAGATGTATTTGTTTTCTACCTCATGTTTTCAAAAGCTTCCAAAATACTCACTGAGGTAAGAAAAGAAGCTACCAAGTAGGGAGGATAACATTACTATTTATGAATGCAGGCCATGCCGCAGCTCACAGATAGGTCCAAACTTCAAAACATTGTGGATCCAGTGATAAAGAATTCAATGGATCTCAAGCACTTGTACCAGGTTTGTGATCCAGGGATACAATCTCAAACAGTTTGTGTTTGGTAATAAACAACAATCGAAGTGAATCTGTTAAACTTATAAGGGTTTTGCATGTTGTTTTTAGGTTGCTGCAGTGGCTGTACTATGCGTGCAACCAGAGCCAAGTTACCGCCCGCTAATCACTGATGTTCTTCACTCACTAATCCCTCTTGTTCCAGTAGAACTTGGGGGAACACTCAGAGTGTAACAATATATTTCTCAAGCGGATTCAATTGTGAGTTCTAGCAAATGGAAGTTGTCAATTGCGAGTTCTAGCAAATGATACAGGATCAAAACTGAGAATACGACGTATAATTGGTTGCAATGATGCCGTTACGCCAAATACCAGAAATTATATGCAGATTGTCAACCTCACAGTTTTTAAGTTACAGACAACAGTCGCAACTTTGGCTAGGAAGGGAGAGGGTGATACAATGATTGGATTGATGATAACAAATGTAAAGGGACAAAAAATCACTTCTGTCTAGCAATTTGATTAATTTAGTTGTGCAGATTACCCAATAACAATATATCTAAACACCAGATCAATCTGGTCTTATATCATGTCAACTAAGACTTTAACTCGATCAATTCTTTATAGATTCAAGCACATAAAATAAATACTAGTAATAGTTCAAAGATCAAACATGCCAATAACAATTCCATAAATACTATTAAACCACGTTAAGTAACAATCGTACTTTAACCTATAAGAGATTCTATTAAATACCAGCAACAAAGATGAATTAAGTCCCTCAAATCAGTAGTTTGTAAGAGGAAAAAACAACCTTGTCACAAACTAACCATTATATCCATTTACCACGTGCATTTCACAATTTCAGCCATGATTGTCGAACTTAATATACCACTTAAGACCATTAGGATATAAGGAAAATTGTAAATACCAGGGAATCATAACATGAATCATAAGATCCGATAAAAGAGACAAAATTATAACATAATTAAAAAATATAAGCTTAACTTTAATTTTTTATTAATTTAAACATAAAATAAAACTAGAATTGATGTAAAAAAACATCAAACTAAAAATTTCACTCAAATCTAAACAGAAATTCAACGCTTCCAGAATCTAAAAGCAATAAACAAATATTGTTTTACAACAAAATAAACAAATCATTCTATACTTTTTACAAATAATAGCATTATATATTTCGTTTATTGTAATTTATAGCATCGTATACTTCCTTTTTTACATCATATTAGCAATTATTATTAATTAAGTAAATAAAACTGAAGAGAAGCAAACGTAGGTATCATAAACTTGTATTTTTTAGGGTTTTGTTATGCGAAGCATCGTTTTCAATAAACCAAGTTACAGACATGAACCATGACTGAAACAAAAAATAACCAGTCAACGGCACGAGAAGAGCGCCGCTATTACAGAATGACTTAAACAAAGGAAATTTAATCAATCGAGTGTTGAAACAAAATCAGGAAAACGAAAAATTGAAATCATGCAAACATATATAATCATCAAACATAATAGAGAATGCAAAGTATCAAATTTGATTTAAAATAGGTGTTAAACACCGTTAATGAGATCTTTACACGATGACGAACATTCTTACTTAAAAGAGATGCAAAATGACATTACAAATACAAAACATCGTTTCTGTCCCAAAATAAAACCCTAATGATTTAATTAAAGGAAAAAAAGCAGCAAATCAAGCACCTCAGAATCCAAGCTTGGTGCGACGCCAGTGACGGCGCTTAGCATTGTACCTAAAAGAGAAACACAGAAAAACAAATTCAGCGAAAGGGAACATAGAAATGATAACGAATCAATAAAACGGCGTTTGAAAAAGCGATATACCTGATGGTGTTGTCGGTCCTCATCCGGATCCAGTAGGGGATGGGCCTGTTCTGCCTCATCTTCTTCGCCAACTTCTTCTTGATTCTGAAGGTCTTGTGTGACGGCTACAAACAAAAACAAAAACCCAAATCTACGAATCAGAAATCAAATCGGAATTGAAATCAACATGACGAATAATAGAAGATTGGTAGGTACCATTTTCGCTACACCGGTGGGATTTGACTGCTCAGTCTACCTGCTGTAAACCCTAACTACAAACCCTAATCTAATTTTGCAGCTTTGTCAACTTTTTATTTATTGGGTTTTTTGATAGACAAGTGTGAAATGGGTATTTTTTGATTATGGGCTTTAGAGGCTGGTCCATTAAACAATTACTTTTAATGAAATTCCGTACACCCCCACTTATACCTCCTATTTTTCAAAGTCTATAAAAATATATTTTTGTCATTTTTAATCATTTGAAATACAAATAAATTATTTTTTCCCGTTTTTAAAAATGGGAAAAAAAATTGCAACTTTTGAAATGTAATTTTTAAAAAATTTAAATTGAATGTGACTTTTGAAATGCAATTTTTCAAGAATTTCATAAACAATTCGATAATTTGGTTGAATGTGAAACATTCAAATGCAATTTTTCCAACTTTATAAAATAATTTTAAACATCAGGTTGAATGAGAATTTCTAAAATTTAAATTTTTCATCAATTTTAAAAAAATTTAAAAATTTGGTTGAACGCTACACTTTTGAAATGCAATTTTTCTTGAATTGGGTTGAACACTACACTTTTGAAATACAAAATTTCTAGAGTTTTTATGTTTTTTTTTTTTTTAATTTGGTTGAACACAAATTTTAAAATGCACTTTTTCTTGATTTTTTTTTATTTTAAAATTTTGAAGTTGTTGAAATATTAAAAAATTTAAAAAATTTAACTTTATTATGTGGTAGGGGATAAAAAAGAGTAAAATGTTCTTTTCATTTACTTTGGAAAATGGGAGGTAAAGGTTGATTTCTCTATATTTATATACTATGTAATATGTATCCAAAATATAGAATCGAGAAGCATGTTCAAAACCACACCCGTAATAAATACTTGCGCATTTTGTTAGGATACACCACATTTTATAGGAATGTTTCAATTTAATTTTAGTTATAATTATTTTTAGAGTCATATTACATGTGAATATGTGATTTATCAGCGATGTAAACCATTTTATATTTACAATGTACAATTAATCTATTTCTATAAGTATCTTTCACTCTTTTATTCACAAAAACATATATTATAAATAAAACGTTTATGTAATATTATATTTCTTAAATAAATGCAGGCTAGAAACTGTATTTTTTTAAAACTATATATGGTAAACTATAAGTTTTTGATGCATATATCAATTTGTTACTAAAAAATAATTACTATTCAAATTAATAAAAGATATTAATAAAAAAAACATAAATAAAAAACGTAAATAAAAATTCGCTAAAATTATAAGAATTAATATGTGAACAAATTCAAATCACTTAGGTTGGTATATGATGCTCACAAATTTAATAAAATATAAATATTTTTTAATTTGTAATATTGACGATGCTGAAATCTTTATTTGAATTTACTTATACTTAGATCAAAATTAATATACCAAACTGAAGGGAATGAACATAAAAAAAAAAATTAAATTAATTTATGTGAATTATCTTTTAACTGAAAAAACAAATAACAAATGTGAAAATAGATGATTTCAAACTAAAACTTTGTGCTAAATCACCTTCCTCCCTATGGTGGAGAACAAGTGAAATCAAGACGAAGGGTTTGGTGCATATGTACGGCAAATATTCATTGCCAATTTGCCATAAATGAAAATGTGATAAGTTTGCAGTGCTCATTTTTTAAATATATATTATAAACTATGTGCTAATTATATACGCATAAATAAATATGCACAGTAAAATATATTAATTTGTGTATACTTTTAATCGTCTATTTTATCGAAAAGACATATTCTAACCATTTAACTCAATATATTTTATGGGTTTCTTCACTGTCTCTCAAATAAACAATTTGAAAATATATTATAAGCGAGAAATAGTATATTTCGGAGTCTAAAAGACGAAAATAAAATAAAATGGGAGCACAAATGAGATGACTTTGAGAAACACAAGGTAACTACCCATAGACATATTTCGACTCTTCCAACTTGATAATCTATTTCAAATCCACTAAATCAAAGGATTCCAAAACAATAATCTAGTCGCTTATCCACCAAAAGGTAGAGCTGGATATTTGAATGACATTGTCCTACCTTGCAATTCAATCCACAAACATCTTTCACGTAGTCACGATGAATTAACTTTTGTTCCCACAAATAGACTCTTGTAAAAATTGAATTTGAGATTGAAGATATGATCAAAAAGTTTTAGATTATCATTTATAACTCTAATATTCATCAAATTATTTTCTCCCACAATCAAAGTGTCTTTTGCGATCTACCAACGAGACACTATAAAATTAAAAGGAATAAAAATTATCCTTGCCTCAAACTCCTGCTGTAAGAAAATTTGTCTGTTTATCAAACTACCATTTACCAAAAATGGTACTAAAACTAAAGAAATACACGCATAATCTATATGATGAGCACTTTTAATGGTGAACGATTTCATAATAGTTGCTTAACGCATTCTTAGCGGGCCTTTTTCAATGCCAACTTATCTCTAAAATTCCAATTGTTAGCTTTAACTTTGAGTTGCTTAACCCATATTCAACAATTTCACTCCTCTTTGTTATTATTCTCTCTATTTTATTTTAGATTTTTTAATATGAATCACTATGTACAAAAAAGTTTCTTATAAGAGAGATGATTGCACGCATGTGGCACTCAATTAGTATATCTATCGGTGAACTCCTATACAGTGGGTTCACAAATTTGTGGACCAAAGTAAACCTCTTGTTGGAGGTGCTCTAACTAGGTTAGCGAAAAGTATCTCATATGAAAATGATATAAAATGGCTTACTATAGTTCTTGTGTTTTAGTCAACTGGGATATGTTAGATCCACAAATTTATTTGTATATCTCAAATTAATTGTTTGTTTTTGAAGTGGACACGAGTATCTTTTATCATTTATTTTAAAATTCAACATAATAGTAACTAGACAAAATATAACTAAATGAGAATAATTTATATAAGTAAATATAGAAAAACAGACCCGAGATTTTAAAAAAAATTATAATGTAATTGGGGTCATTTTTTTTTTATATCAATACTGGAGTCCTTAATTGTTTGATGTTCATTTCAACAAAAATAGTGAAATCCAAATTTCACGGCAAATGGGCCCAGAGGTTCAACATCAGGCCGAAATTAAGGATGCTTGGCAATTGAATGAAATACCTCAATAAAAAGAAAATTAAAGCCCAACAAAACCCAAATCCAAATGACACAAATGGGCAAAGCACGGTCGGTGGAACTTCCTTAATCACACCCATTAGTACTAATTAATACATTTTTAACTAAAACATCCTCAGATTTTCAAACTTGGTTAAAATCCAGACTTCTAAAATCTGCCCTTTGCCTTTAACAACTTGTTAATACTTATATTTATTCAATTTTAATTTGATAAACTCAAATATTAAGTTCTTTAAAATTATTGTTTCCTTCAAAATAGTTGAGTTTTTAAAATATTATGTTCAAAAATAAAAATAAGTTTCGACAAACTTGAATCTTGAATTTACTTAAAAGAAAATGTCATGGAAAATTCAAAATTTTAGTTTTCCAGAAGAAAACATAATGATCCAAAATTTTGATTTTCTTTTTTATTTATAAAAAATTCATTTAGCCACTTTTCAATTGGAGCATAGTGATTGAAAAGAATAATTATTCCAAATAACAGATTTTTCAGTATTTTGGAAAATTAAAATAAATTAAAAAACTGTAAAATATTTGAAAATTACACGCATTTTAAAAGTATACTTTTGAACAAAATACAGTATATTTAAGGGAAATGTTAATAAGTATTTTTTGGAGCATTTGTTAAAAAATATAAGTGTAAAAAAAAATTGAAAATTGTTTGATGTATATTTTAAAAATGTAAAATGTAAATTTTTTTACTCAACTTATTTTTGCTCCCTTAATGACCTTATATTTAAATATACTTTTTGATGCCACAATTTTTTTTTTACTATTTATATAAACAAACCTGAAATCATAATAGAGGTGACTTTTTTATATTTCACACCAATCTTACTTATCTGCACACTAGAATTAGATTTATTTATTTCCGTTAATATAACTCAAATGATAAAATATCTTGAAAATATTAAATATGTTGGGGTGTTTGTTTGGATCCACAATATAGAAATGACATTGACACTATTTAAATAAGGTGTTATAATGTCATGTGTATGAATTAAAAAAAAAATGTATATTCAAACTCAATTATTCATAAATTTTAACTTTAATGATCATAAGTACTAGTATCAGTCGTTATTCGCTATTTAACTATGAAAAAGACATAATAAAAATATCACTAACTCAAATTAAATAGCATTAAAAAATCTTTCAAATCAACCATAAAATATTCTAAATGATAATATTTATCAAATAAAAGCGTTTTCAAAATATAAAAAATAAGTATATATTTTAATAAATATAAAAAGTAACATCAAATAGTTTAGATTAAAAATCATATTTTGAATATTACGTAGATTTTCCTAGTTTATCAATTCTCATTTTCCAATCACCATTTCATCTTCTCTTACTCACCTTCGTCCACCATGTCAGTGTCACATTGAAGTTGAAACTATGGCTTGTGTTTATTTTCTTAAAAGCAAAGATAATTATTGTTGTCTTGTGTTAACAAGTGAATATTAAAAATTGAGAATCCCGAAGAGTGAAACTCAATCTCTATAAACCAATTTACATCAACCATATAATATAAAAATAGAAACATTGTATATGGTATATTCATCTATTGAAACCATTCAGATAAGGTAATAGGTTATAGGTTTAGATGGGAGTATTGAGTGGGATAATGGAATGAAAAACATTATTGGATTTTATATTTTGATTGTTCAGGTGAAAAAAAAGGTAATTGTAAGACATTGTAAGTTCTTGAAATGAACTAGGCAATTAATTTTACTTTTTGAAATGGCATTTGCTTTTAATTTGAAGGTGTAGATATAGATTCATGAGGTATGGTATACGAGGTTGAGTAGTGAAAGATGAAAGAATGAATGAGAAAAGGTTCAATGAGAATTGATACATTGGAGAGATATATGTAATATTCAAAATCTGTCTTTTAATCTAAATCATTAGTTTTGATCTAACAAAGTATTCTTTTCTTTCTCACATAAAAAAACTGAGTCTCACTTAGTATGACCCTTATATGGGTAGAGATTTGTTGACAATAGGGATAATTATAAGATGAGTTATTTTACTACTCATGATAAAAAATGAATCTCATTAATTCAATAGTCAAATACAAAATTTTTATTGAATAAATCAACTCAATAAATTTTTAAAAAATTTTAAAATAATTTGATATTTCATTAAATAATTTCAAATGAATGTATAATAAACTTTTGAAAAATAAAGTAAATATTAATGGTTATATTATATAGTTATCAATTTCGGATTTGCATAAAATAGTGTATGCTTTTTATAAGCAAAAAATACAGTGCATAGACATCATATGATTAATCTGACATCCCAACTACGGTGACATCCAAAAAAAATCACATATCATTTGTAGCGGTATAAAATATTATTAAAAATAAATAAAAAATACAAAAAGTTTGGGAGACTATACCAAAACACAAGATAACAATCCTCTAGAGCATAGCATATTGCCTTATTAAAAACTCTTACCAGGAAACTCCATAGAGATAAAACCACGGTGAAGGAAAAAAGAGTGCAGTATACACATACAAACATTAACAAAATCTATATTTATAAAGATCAAACATATTGAAAACATCATAAGTATTATAAGGACAAGTATCCTACCAACGATTGTTAACAATGTGAAGCCCCAGATTAGCAATCTTGTCCACACATTGATTCCTTTCTCTAAAAGTATGAGATATAGTAACACTCATTCTTTTAACCATATCAATGCAATTAATCCATCTATTTCTAATATACCAAGGAACAAGGTCAGTATTCTAAAAACTAGATTTGTCAAATACGAATCAGAGCAATTGTAATACACAAATTCATAGCAAAACAAACCAGAGAAACATCAAAGTTGTCCCTAAAAATACTTCCACAATCAATAGAACCACGATTTAATTCAATACTCTTTGGGGGGCGCCAAATTACTTTCTCGATGGTAGGCACTTTAGGAGGATGAACTCCAACATGAAAATACTTGAGAATTTGAAACTCTTCTATAAAGTTAGATACTGTACTAAGAGTGTGATTGCCATATAAAGATACATTGACAATGATTCTATCAACGACAATATGAAAAACAAAATTATTGCCTTCAAAACGAATTTGATTGATGTAATACCAATTAGTATTAATAGTAAATATGATGTTGGCCAAAATAACATATTGGCACTGAGGATACCAACCTTTATCACATACGACAAGAATATTTTGAACCGAACTACTATTAATTTGAGTGTGAAAAACAAAGTTTAACCAAAACTAGAGTTTACAAGAAAAAGAGCAGGATAAAAAAAATATCACTGCTAGTTTCCATTTCACATTTGCAGAGCTCACATCTTGAAGCAATTTGACAACTTCATGAGATTAAATTTCATATGTAGGCATCTTGTTATGCAACAATCTCCAAAACCTAATAGCCTTGGAAGGAAGAACGCTATTCTGCCAAATAACTTTGGCCCAAGGAATTTGTTGTCTTAAAGGCTTAAAGAATAAATAAGCTTCCTTAAAACTTTAAACTCTGAAACTTTTTAATCTCCATATCATATGATCCTCAAATTAAAAATTAGGAATAGTAGCATTAGTCAACAAGACAATTAGCTGAGGGTAAGTATGTAAGAGGGCTAAAGGGACTTTTCATTACCATCCTGAATGAAATGATTGATAATGACATGAAGATGAGATTGCTTATCCTCATCAATGTTAAGAATAGAAACCAAAGAATCGTCCAACCAAGTGTCGACCCCAAAAGTTAATATTTTCACCATTGCCAAGTTGCCATTTATTGTTCTCATATATAGCAGTTTGCTTAGCTTCGAGTGTAGTCTAGATGGAAGAATCAATATGATATCTAATATGTACATGTCTTCGAAAGACTCAACCTCCAAGAAGAATAACCTAATGTTGGATATAAATAACTAAGTCCAAGCAAGTTTAATAATAGCAACGTTATTAATATATCTTAAAAATCTAATACCAAGACCACATTCATTAAAAGGATGACAAATTTTTTGCTTTGTTACTTTCTATGGTCAATATCGCCATATCAAATGAAATTCTTAATCCATTTGTCTACATCCTTAAAAAGAGAAGTCGGCCAAAAATATATATAGAAGCTATAAATCAACATGTTATGAATGATTTGTGTGCTTGCTCATTAATAGTATAGCAATAATCAACGATTAAATTAATAAAATTCATCATTTAAAATAAATTATTAAATGGAGTAAATCATCTAACGGTTATATTTCATTATTCTCATTTTTAATATTAACCAAGAGTCTCACCACGATCATTCCTTTTATATATATATAGACACATATGTGGGTGCAAGATGGGGATGTGTATTAAAATGTCTGTAGCTGCACTTTACCTGATCTTTATATAATATTTTTGCCCATATGCCAATAAAATCTCGATCCAATTGTCATTCATAATGCACAATTCCTTCTTTAGATTTAATACATAAGTTTCACCATTACCGTCAGATTACATTCTTAAAAAACAAAAACAAAATCGAAGATTAATTAATTAATTAATTCCTGAATAGTAAATTAGTACCATAATCCAATAAGAAACCTTCCCCCTTGTAGTCCTTAAGTTAATCAATATTGAGACTCAACTGGCTAGCAATTAAGACTATCGAGAAATTTAGACCCTTCTTTCACACCCTACCAACACATCAACTCACATGACCTCCTAAATTATCGCCACCAACCCTATTCTCAAAATTTCCCGTTATGTAAAGCCATTTTTTTAGAATTTGTCTCCTCTCATAATAATAGGTAAGTTGAAAGTTGAAACTATGTCTCATTGTTTCTGTTACCAAAATCTACTTAGGGATATTTGAATAGACCGTTTCCTCACGCAATTCAAATTCTTGTCGATTAAATTTCCATTTACATGCCAAAAAGGTAACTATGCTTAATCTTGTAACTATATGTTAACTTTATATCGATTTTGACATGTATGGAGAAGGTCTTAGAAATAAATTATAGTAATTGCAAAAACATAATATTATTTAATACACAAACCAAACCCCAAATTTTGGCATTTTTCATTTTGGACCGTTCAACTGCACTTGCATGTGCATCATTTGACTAACTTCTGTGGGGACAAAAACTTCATTCAATGCCCAACCAAATGCATTGCAATAGGGTGGATAAAGAAACACACCTCCATAAATAACAAATTAGTACCATGCTAACGACATAACAAAAATAAATTGATTAATCTACAACATACGAGAGAATTTAGTATAGTCGTTTCTTATTAAATAATGAGATTCTAAACAAATTTTTGTATGATATACCGATACATGTATTGGAGTTGTTGGACTTAATTTTAATAAGATTGTTAGTAAATTGTCTAGAACAGAACAATAAGAACATGATCATAAAAAAGAAAAAGAACATGCCCGTGGTAAGTTGCTTATGCATCTTCATTTGTTTATGTACATTTAGAGTTTAATATACACTTTCGGAAGAAGATAGTGAGGGAATGATGACACATCAATAATAAAGACAAAAAAGAAGAGAGATTGAAAAAGAGCATACTTAAAAAATTAATTAAGATAAAATTAATCTAAAATTTAAATTAATCAAAATATAATTAAAAATAAAAGTGAACGACATTAAATAATTGATTATTGGAAGTTGGAAACAAAAGTATTATAGGATATACTAGATGTCACCATTTTGAAAAAAATAGGATAAAATCATCAATTTAGTCACAAAGTTGTAACATATAGTTATTTTATTTTTTGAAATTTTCCAATAGCAAAAACAACATAAAAGTTATACTTAAAGCTGACATATTAACTGCTTATGTGATACTCTCTATGTGGATGCAACAACAATGACATATAAAATATATAGCCTATTTTTATGGACGATTTTAACATTAAATAACTAATTTTAACAATTTGAAAAAGTTAAATTTGATTAACTTTTATTTATTATTTAGCTTTTTGTTTTTTCTCTTCTATTTCTTCTTATTTTCTCTTTTGTCCATCTCTATCTTATATCTTAATTTATTTTATGTATTCCTCTTTATATTCAATTGCCATCATTCCATCACCATCTAATTCCTTAGCCTTTCTTTTGCTCCTATTATCTCTCCCCCAAAATATAAGAAAAATGTGTAAAAAAAGTTGATATATTTTATCTAAACTTTGGATCAAATGCTTCTATTTTCTTCACCAAAATTTATTTATATTTTCAAATGATGTAATATTACTCTCTCTTTTTTGTTTTAACCCTTTATTATTATTTTTCTCATTCCTCTTTCTCTCTCTTATGTTTCCCTCTCTAATTTGTCATGAAAGTCTTTAACGAAGAACCTTCTAATATACCCTTATTTGTAATTCTTTTGGCTATTTTAAAATAGTCCATGAAAAGAGTCACTTGATATCAAAATGATCTCTAAAAATAGACTAAAATCCCAAAGAATTTCAGACAAAATGATTTCTAAAAATAGATTAAACTCAAAGTATTTCAGACAAAATGATCTCTATTATGTGACATTAATGTGACATCATATGGAATGCCACATAAACAATTAATATGTTACCTCGCATCATTTAACATAAAAACTAATAGAGACTATTTTGATCTACATGCTTAATTTTACGAATGTTTTTGCTCTTTTTCAAAATTAAAAAAAAAAAAATGAATCAATGTTATCAGAAGACTAAATAGATAACATATTCAATAAATTAGTAAATTTTAAGTTAAATTTCATATTTGATCTCTTAAATTATGTTTAGATTTCACTTTGGTTTTTTAAGTTTTGTTCGTTTCATTTTGGTCCCTCAAGTTACAAATATTAGACCTTATTATTTTAGTCCCTTAAATTACAAGGTTAGACATCAATAGAAAGTATTTAAGTACATAATGTTTATAACTTAAGAATTCAAAAGATTTAATATTTATACCTTAAAGAACTAAAATGAAATGAAAATAATTAAATAGTTAAAAGTGTTTATCGATTAAAATTTAAGGGACCAATATAAAATAAACAAAATTTAAATGACCAAATTAAAACACAAAAATAACTTAAAGAAAAAATGTGAGATCTAGCCTAGAATTTTATTAAATATAAGTGTAGATTCACATTTTAATAGTGAAAGGAGTAAAGACATGTTAGGATAGCTAAAATGGTATGTATTTACTATTTAGAGTGGAAGGGTGGGGAAAGGGTCACATCATCTCTTGATTAATCTTCACGGCTCACTCTTCTTTTTCTAACTTGCTTAGCAAGTAGCAATCAAACCGCGTGAGGACTCACGGATCAAAATTATACATATTATGTTTATGCATACCAACTTTAAAATTTGGAGAAATTATCTTTGACTAATAAATAAATTGTGAACTAATTAGAAGCAAATTGGAAAGGTCATAAGCAGTATATTATTTCCAGCTGTTAAATTTCGTAAATGAAATATGTTTTAGATAATTCATAGGAACTAGATGTGAACCTCGTCTAGATTCAACGTAAAGGGTATTAAAAAATATTAATTTTGATATTGCTTCAAGAACAAGAGTATAACTTCAGCTAAGTCAGGACAAAGTGAATTTCTTCATATGACACTTATAAGAAGAAATTTAGATGAGATGCTAAAAAAATTAAGGCTAAATTACGTGGTCCTTTACCTTAATTTCAGGTAACGTTTTAGTTCTTTATCTTTTTTTTTTCCGAATTAGTCATTTATTCCTAACAATATCAAATAAAATATGAAAATATGAGTTTATTTGAAGATTTGCGTTACGAATTTGATGAAATTTGTATTATATTGAAGAATATAATTAATTTTATGAGTTTTGATTGAAATTTTTTTTGGAATTTTTTTATAAAAAATGATAACATTGTTGAAGTTTTAAAACATAAAATATCAAATTGTCACTTAAAATTAAAATAAAAGACCAAGTCAGAAAAAAAAAAAAAAGATAAATGACTAAAATATTACCTGAAATTAAATTAAGGGACCACATATGTAATTTAGCCAAAAATTAAAAATAATGGAACTTTTTGTGTTTAATTGATTATTTAACTTCTAAATGAAGAATCTAACACCAACACCAAGAAATAAGTAATGTATCGCCGGTTATTCTTCTACTTAGCAACCGCCCCGTCCTTTATTATTAGAAATGATTGATTTAAATTACTTTTATTCTGAAATTATTTTTTAATTTGTTTTTTCTCTTTTTATTTAAATATGTAATTGTTAATAGTACACCATTTCAATTTTATCATATATAATATTCATTAAAGAAGTAGTATAAACTTTTGTCATATAATATTTGTCACATTTTAAGGTATTTCATAGATAACTTGGACATTTATCACAATAGTTATTTCATAGTTTTATTCTACTAATTTGAATAATCTCCCAAACAAACAATGCACATAATCACGTGCAAAACTCAATTATTGCGCAAAAAAGACGAATTAATCAACCACCAAAATGTTACAACTATTCGGTTAAAATATGAATGTTATCTGCATTCACCTTTTCACAAATTGAATGACAGAATTATGAGTCGTATCTCTTTCTCAAGTGACATTATTTTTTTATAAATTGTGTCATTTTGGACATAATGAAATTCAAAAATTTGATTGTTGCTATCCACTTTGTCTCATTCATTTTATATTGTAAGTCATTTTATTCTTCTCTAATGCATGAGTGAAGTATATGAAACATTCTTTTGTAAGATACTATTGAAAGATACTCTTAGTCTCTTAGAACAAATCATATGAAGGTTTTCTAAAGTACCATGAAGGAGATTCACTGTTCATCACATTTGCATCTGATTGGTGGAGACGAATTCAACTTAAAAGCTAGTGTAACAACACGCTTTGAAATTTACTACGTATAATCTTAATCAATAACAATCATTAATAAAATATTGCAGCAACTGTCACTAACAAATCTAATAACATATTCCTCTAGGATAATAGAATTTAACGATGTTAGATATATACAAGTTATAGTATATTTATCTATCAAACGAAATATGAAAATTATACCTTTAAGATTTATGTAACACCCCAATAATTTCATATATATTATATATGTGTCTTTTAGTAATTTTTGTAATTTATTATTTAATTAATAATTTATTCTACATGTAAAGAAATTAAATTAAAATTTACAACTTCCTATTTTACTTGAATAATTATAACCTTTATTTTTATTTAATTGTTTTGGTGTGATAATTACATTAGAACGGTTTATGGCATAATTATTTCATACGTGGACAACTGTGTATTTTATTTATTTGATTATTTTCAATAATCATGAAATTGATGTGTTAGATATGTTGACTTTATTTTTTATATGTGACCTGCAGTGATATTTTGTCTTACTTGATTTATTTTAGTTGATGAAAATATTAGTTGAATTATTTAATTAAATTATAATTTATAGAAGTTATATCATTTATTAGTTTTATTTTAGACCAAATAAGTATTTAACCAAGGAGATAATAGAATTAGTGAAAATCCTTAGTTTTATTTGTATATTTTATTTAATTAATTTAGTGTGACAATAGTAAAATAATTGTTCCTTTAATTTTAATTATTTGATGAAATATATTTATATTAATTAATTAATTAATTGTTGAGGTTTTGTTAGTAATTAATTAAAACTCGTAGGAGTATTTTTTTGGAGCGAACAATGACCAAGTCAATTTTGGTCAAAATTTAATCATCCACACTATATTTTATTATTTTATTGTTAATAGCATTTAACTATAAAGCCGTGTGTTTTCTACTTTACATCCACTCAAATGTGTAACAAGCAAGAATAAGTACATGAATGTCAATTAATTCTTAACGGTTGGTCATTGAATGATATTATTCCAATTGAATACATTATTGATGTGTGCAATTAACCTCAATGAGAAAAATTAATCTCTTACTCTAATCAGCTTCACGCCTCCATTCGCAACATTATATTTTCTTTATCTCAAATATTTTCAAGTCACTCAAACAACCACCTACATATTACCTCTCTTTCTTGTGGAAGCTCTAAGCTTTTGTTCCTTCATCTTTATGAGATTTTTCGAGGGCTATGGAGTGTTACGTGGAAGGAAAACATCCAAGGTAAGGGCTTTTTTCCATGCAGAGTTAGGCTAGATATTAAATTAGGTAAGATGTTGATATGATGTCTAGATGTCTTAAAAAAATGTTGATTTTATTTTCGTCGTAAAGAAACTAACTATAATGTTTTGATTGTTTTTTTTTGTAATACCTCTATCTTGATGAAATTGATTATAGAGTTCTATTTTATTATTATACCTTGATAAATATGTTTGTAGTGAAAATGTTTAATGCCTTACATTTTTTAGAGTATTTAATTATAAAGTTATAATTTTTATAATGATGTAGTTAGTAATATGTTTATTATGATGTATTTGATTTTAAGTGTTGATTTTTGAGTATTTTAAATTTAAAACTTGACTTTTATAAACAATATATGTTTCTTGAGGACATGAATGAGAATTTTATATTTTTTAATTTTAATAATATGAGAAAATTGATTATTGAATGCATTAACGAATAGTTCATTTTTAGAATGTAGAAGACTTTATAGTGAAATTAATGAAATTTATGTTGTTATTGTATTCTTGGTGATATGAGTTTTAATTGTTATCAATAACACGTAGTCAAATCCAATCTTATGGATTATTAAAATGAAAGTGGTGATTTTGAGATATTTGTTCCGTGCAATATCTGATGATTTGTGTGATTATTTAAGTGAGTGGTGACATGTACCTTTTGAGCATCATTATCATTTCATGACATATCATATGCATCTTTATGGACGCCTGTGTGGCTGGTTTAATTTTTCTCTATTGGTATGGGTGACTTATGTGTGAACGCATGTGTGGCCGGTTATATCTGGATCATATATATTTAGGAGCATGCATAATTTGCATACATTTTATTGTCATTGTTATTTTTATATAATTATTTGTTATAAGGTGAGTTACTACTTGTTATTTAGATACATTTTATAACTTTTGATACACCTTGCGAATTATAAAAATCAATTTCTCTTAAATCTTTTATTACAAAAAGATTTTATATTTTATAACTGTTAATTTATTATTTGATTTAATTCTTGTTGTGGAATGAACTGACCCCTTACACCAACATTTAGGTACCAATGATTTCAAAGTGTCGTATAATAATGTTTGCTTGGTAGAGGCACATGGGAAAATGAGACTTTTACTTAAAAATAATGTTTTGTATTACTAAAATTTTTGTAGTACTTATAAAGTTATTTACTCTTCATCATTAACTTTTAATAGAAATGCAGAAGTGATATGTCATTCGCTAGTAAATAATTGAATGTCATTAATTTCAGTCAATCTTGTTTCTTTTGAATTTCACTTAAAAAGAATTTATTTTATTTTGGAGCATAAATGAATATCGATCTAACAAATAGAATATTAATTTGGCAAATAAATAAATAATATTTTAGTAAATCGTATTACGTTCTTTTACAAATATATATAGATATATATATATATATATATATCAAGTCATTTTCTAACGCATCTTCAATTTATTACATGATGAACTATTCTTAAGAAAAAAATATATAATTATTTATAAAAGAAATTAAATACTTTTAAGTAATATTTGGATAAAAAAAATTTGGAGCGTTACAATTTAGATGAGATAATAAGAATGATTGGTGAACTACTTTCATTGTCGTCTAGATTTCAAGATTTTAATTTATGAATTAGATTAAACATATAATCCAACACATAATTCAATATTTAATACCAATTAACCATAATTTAATTAATAACAATTGATTATTTTCAATCCACAGTTGATTAATTAAATCATTATTTTAACATATGACCTTGTAGGAAGATAACATACTAATCAAAGAAAAGACAAAATGACATAGGAGAATGTCTTATATGTTCATGCATGTGAGAGTTCAAGTTAAGACTCATAAAAAAGACATGATTTGATCAATTTATTACAAGTTTTGACGAAGGAAATCCCATGTTATGTACTAATCCACAATCCACGCAGACAATCGTTGTTATTTTTATTTGTAGTTAGCTAGATTCAATGGATTGTAGAGATTGTTGGCATGTGAAGGGAAATATAATCCACACATGACGCGGACATATGATGGGTGTCATGTAGTTAAGGAGAGGCCAACAAAACCATGGGAGGTTTAGATTATATGTGTGCTAAATAGTCATTTTAAATATTAAATGCAAAAAATATTATCACATATTCTTTCCTTATAAAAAAAATATTTTTTTGTTAACAATTATATTAATATATTAAATATTAAAATATTCAATAATTAAATTAATTAATTAAAATATATTTGAAGTTCAAAATAAATAATAAATATTTAAATATATTTTTTATTTAATTTATATATATTATCAATGTAAAATAATTTTACATTATCAGTTAATTATAACCGTTAAATTATAAAAAATATTTGATTTTTAGTATAGTTATTTTTAAAATTATATTTAGTTAAATTATAATATTCTGACTGTGTAAAAAAATTATGCTAACAATAAAAAATATTTAAATTTGTATTTTCTAAAATTCTATTACATTTAAAAATTATTATAATAATATTTTCATAAAAAAATGTCTCACCCATTTTATGCTCAAACAACCCAGATGATAAATAAGTAAAATACAGATTAATTAATAATTAAGTAGTTAAACACTATTTTTGCTCCCATCACCCATGTTATGTTATGGGACCCATTTCACGCGTATGTATGGCGTGGGTCCTAACAAGTTTATATATTTATTTCACTTTCTTGACCTTTTGTGCATACAATTTGATGTTAGCTGGAAACCAAAATAAAGCTCTCCTTTTAGGTTGTATAAAAATAAAGTCCCCTCTTAAGAAAAAATTAAAAGAAATAAAATATATAGACATAGATAGGGATATTTATAAAGTTCCCAATCTTTCAATCCTTGACATACATGTTACTTGTTCTTGAATTTGTCTCTCTTTTATCCTTAGTCTTAGACAGAAACAAAAAGAAAATGTAGAACAGTTTTTTTACCCTCCCATCCTAATAATAGACAGTTATGTAAGCCAACATAAAACTGTGCTAAAAAGTTCATGAAGAAAATAACAGCATAACATTGACCATCGTCTTAATTGTTGGATACACGTGGCACACAATAAGAGAAAACAACACCTATTAAAAAATAATTAATTTAATTACATTTTTATTCTTTTTAATTTTATTAATTTACAAAATTAATCGTTTATATTAAAATTTGGTAATTTATTATTTTTTAATTAAAAATGACGACATGAATATTTTAAATAACATATCATATGATACAATAGTGTAGAATGATTAATATAAAATACTGTAAAAATTTAATTTTCAACTTCATAAAATTTTCATATTTGTAATTTAATTAATGATAAGAATAATTAATACATCTAAATGATTTTATATTATGAAGTTATATATCACATTATTTAAAATACGTCAAATCATTAATTTTTAATTATAAAGTTTAAAAAAATACTCAAAATTATCGATTTTTAAGATAAATGAATCAATTTCGTAAATTAATAAAATAGATAAACTAAAATTATTATTAAATAAAAATAAATTGATTTATTTAAAATGAATAATTAATACAAATGAATAGATTATTAATATTATGTAATTGAATAGACGAGTAATTAATTGATTTATTAATAGATGATTAATATTATTTATTTATTATAATTTTTTTAGTCAAACAAATTAGAAGGAAGGTATTTTGCCGTTAGTAGGTCAAACACATGGTACTGGTCATATGTGGGATGGGAGTAACCAAAATTACCTCTTCAGCTTAGTGGACCACACCAAAAAAAGAAGTTGTAAAACATATAACAAAAATCTTCCATGTACCTCATGACACAAATAATCATGTAATAGTAACTCTCACCATTAGAGTTCATTTTCAAGCATATAAAATAACGAGTAATTTTTATTTATCTATTTTTAGCCTAATATATTTTTCTCTTTGAATGGGTTTATATATGTTGTTGGACTTTTTTCATTCATTTAGCATTACCGTGTAGTAGTAGTATGGTGATGAAATACGGTCACATGGATGTATAGTCGCTTTATTTGATTTCTCGAAACAAAAAACAAAACACAAAAAAAAAAAAAAAAAAATTATTCCTTCACATAATCAAGTAGTCTCTAATATCTGTTTCATAATCAGTTCATTTGGTAAATTAAGCGCATCGAATAAATTTAAAAATAAATTTTAAATTCAAAAAATTAATGTAATAATTAATTTATCAAAATTTTGCCTATATAAAAAAAGTAGTTGTTTGTCAAAAAAAAAAAAAGTAGTATCTAATTCTTACGAAAATCAAAGAATTTAAAGTTGTATTTGAAACTATTTTATCAAAGTCATAACCTAGCTGTGTGTTAACGAAATTTTAATTTTTAATTTTTAATATATTTAATTTATATTTATGTTCATTCAATTACATCGTTAGATTTTTAAAAATACTTGACTTTTATAATAATTACATCTAAAAGATTAAAATGTAAGTTTTGGTCTTCTATTTTATTTAGTCGATCTACAATTTTAATTTTTATTTTATTTTTTACAATTTTAATCTTCTAATTTTAAAACTGTTGACATTTGTCCTTCCGTTCAACTTGGTGACCTGAAGATCATTTTACATATGTGTACATGATGATATAGAAAATCATGATAACATGTAATTTAAATTTAATTTTAAATTAAATAATAGCACTTTAGTCATTTTTAAAAAATAAATAAATAATTTTTTTACTTTAAAAAAAAAATCAAATTTATATATATATATTTTTTGTTTTAAAAATGTTGAAAAAACAAAAAAATTATTTACTTTTAAAAAAAGAAATGTAAATAATTTCTTGTGATTTTTTAATTTTTATCCAAATTTTTAAAATAAATAAAAAACCAATTTAAAAAATGATTGTTATCAGAAATTTTTAAAACATTTGAATAGAATTTTTAAAAAAAATTCTCGATATTTTAAAGTAAAAAATATTTATCTATTTATTTTAAATTATTAAAGTAATATTATTTGATTTAAAATTAAATTTTATATCATTATATACACACCACACCAAAATGATTGCTACATCATCAAATTGAGAAAGATGATCAAATATCAATGATTTGAAAATTAAGGAACTAAAATTGTGAAAAATGAAATAATAGGATGAAGATGTTCAAGATTATGGATTTAATAAGACTAGAGATTAAAACTGCATTTTAATCCATTTAAAATTATGATATAATGTAAAACTTTTTTACATGAGAATTAAACTCGTCTTCAATTGCTAATCAACTTCAACTATATGTGTTTTATTAAATTAAAATTTTATATTAGATTTAATTCTAATAACTCGCTTGTCCTTATAAAACTTGCTCATAAAATGAACTATGTCATCCACAAGAGACTTCAAAAAAAAAATCCCAATAGTTTTACTTTTACGATGTGGCTGAAAGTGAAGAAAGGTTCGACGACAGAAATTGGTAGTAAAGTTCAACTGCTTTGTGGAATAAAAAGCGACCCATTTGTTTCTCTCATAAGTTGGTAATTGATAACAGTGAAGAAGATTTGATCAAATGATTTGATATGTTAATTATTATGGTCCAAGAATCTTTGATCTTCAATCGATGTGCCCCAATTTGCAATTGACCCAGTTATTATATAAATATTCATACAGTGATACAAAAATATTGATCAAGTAAATCCGATTGTAAACAGTATTCATACATATCATTATTGCAACATCGTTATCTTCGGTGCGACCAAGGTGTAAAACGTGATATTGTCTGTTTAAAAGTAACATACAAACGTCAACTCCATTCCAATTTTATGTTATTTAATTTATATAATTATTACAATTAATTTACAATAAACATAAATTAACTCTAACGAGGATGTCGAAATTCATATTGATGTATAAAAACAATTTCATTATGGCAATTGTTGGTTTTTATATATATTTCAGAAGGATATGTTTTAAAGATCTTGTAGCTCAAACTACAAACCTGTCATTATCCACAAATTGTATCCTAAGGATCAATTTTCACATGAGAAGAATCTATGGAGTATGGACTAATCTTAAAAAAATTAGACTTTTCTTTGCATAAAATAACAGTAGTAAAGCAACATGTAATTTATTAAGTTTATTCTTTTGTGTCCCGTGTATATGTGATAGGACTAATTAAGCTATAAAACTTTTATATCTATGTCAATGATATATTTACAAATCCATGTAACCAATTTCTTATAACACTTATTATATGAAGCAATTTAGAAATACTAATTAATTAAATAATATATTGGTGTCACTTATTAAACACGCATTCAATTTAAATTGTTGATGCAAAAGGTAATACAACCAAATTATAATAACTCTCAAAAATCAAATTTGTATGTGGGTCCCACCTCCCTAATTAAATTGTTGCCAGATCCAATAGAAAAACTGTGCCACATGAGAAACAAACCCAACTACAAAAACCCATCACCCCTCATTCTCCATCACCTCCCTCCTCTTAGCATTCACTCAAAAAACACTTTCTGAAAAGAATACATTTCTTTTCCCAAACATGGCCAGACCACAACAACGATATCGAGGCGTCCGACAAAGGCATTGGGGCTCTTGGGTCTCCGAAATTCGTCACCCCATTTTGTAAGTCCACACATTTAAATTTGCAGTGAAATTGACAAAATTACAATGTTACTATTATTTTGTCAAAGTTACTCTCGAAATAAATATATACATTTTATTATTAAATGAAAATAAAAAATGTTTTTTTTTTCCAGAAAAACTAGGATATGGCTTGGTACATTTGAAACAGCTGAGGATGCAGCAAGAGCATACGATGAAGCAGCGAGACTAATGTGTGGAACAAGAGCGAGAACAAATTTCCCTTACAACCCAAATGCTTCTCAATCATCATCTTCAAAACTTCTATCAGCAAATTTAACTGCTAAACTTCATAGATGTTACATGGCTTCATTGCAAATGACTAGGCCATCTTTTCAAGAATCTCAGAGAGAATCTTCACAAAGTAACATCATTTCTACAAGCAATGTTTCTATGAAAAGTAGTGAAGAAATTGATCATACTACTACTATGTTGCCACAGAAGAGACATGAATTAGAGAAACAAGAATCAGAGGGAAATTGGGTTTTCAAGAAAGTTAAAGTTGAAAATTCTCAGCAGTTTTATAAGCCACTTGAAGAAGATCACATTGAACAAATGATAGAGGAATTGCTTCATTATGGGTCTATTGAGCTTTGTTCTGTTATTCCACCATAGGAACTTTGAATCATGAACATTTTTCTAAGTCTTTGAATTTGAGCATTTTCATATTCTTATTATGCTAATTTAATTTAACTAATTACTACTAATATTAATGTCTTAGGCATTTAGCTAGCTCCTATTTTGGTCCTGGATGTTTTCTAAGTGACCTATTGGACAATGTTGTTGTTATGTACATCCAATTATTATCTTGTTATTTATAACTATATTGGCTACTTGTTATTCATATTGACCCTTTTAATTTGCATTAATTACTAGTTGCAGAATCAGTCTCCTGTCTTTAATGTAAGGAAGCTAGAATACATTATTTCAATGATTGTACAGTCTTATGCACTTAATTCTGACACAAATGTTTGAAAAAAAAAATAAAATTTTCCTTTGAATTTTATTAAAATAAAACAAAACAACTTATCGTGCATTGCTATAGTCTACAGCAATAAAATATTAAAAAAATTGTTTTTTTCTAAAGAAAAATTTATTTTATATCATTAATCACCCTACAATTTGTTTATTCCTATTTAGCAAATGTGCAATGTCGATTCTTTTTAATAATGAGACGACATTGAGATCCTTTGAATATCATAACATAGAATTTTCAATTATTTTCCAAAGGGATTGGGAATGAAATACATAGTTTTGACTTGCTTAAAGAAATATATGATTATGGTTACAGTGTAGGATAAAAATTGGAGGGAAAAAGATACTTTTTGCTTTGTTGGCCATTGTTGCTTTAAAGAGAGAAAGAATGGACACTGAATAAGATTGAGTGGATATTCTAATGAGTAATTTAAGGGCCCATTTGTATCACAAAGAGGCTTTTAAGGTTCATTTTTGCAGTCCCTTTTTCTCCAAAACTTTCCTCTTTCTGCCTCTCATGCACGCTTCCTTTCATATTTTTCCTCTCCCACTAATCTATCAAATATAAAAACCACATCAACAATAATTTATTTTAACTAAATTTACCATATTAAATTATTAAAAAAAAAACTCATATTTTGTCTCAAATATCAAAAAATATAATTTACTTTTATTCTATTTAACGGTGTTTATCTAAAAATATTTTTCGATTAAATATAATTTTATTTTTCAACAATGACTTTATTATTCACATGGAGCAAATTTTTATGAATGACAATTTTAAAAATGCATTATATTTTTTATTATTTCAAGATTATTAATTGTGTTTAACAAACTTTTTAACAAGTGAAATTAATAATTTTTTGTTATAATCAAAATTGGAGAGAGTGTTATTGCTAACTCAGCTATATATTGCTTTGTTGCTTCACTTAAAAGGAATTCATAATCCTTACCATAATCTTTAAAACTGATAAAAAATAATCATGAAACAATAGTGGTAACTATCAAAATCACTGAATCAATTTGGTAATCTTAAGAGGGAGACAGAGTAGAAAATCGTTTGATTGGTGAAAATTTTACATCTATTTATTTGAAAAGTGAATATGTCATTTTCATGTCACATTTACTGCAAATTTAATCAACTCTATGAAATTTGTGGGATCCCTTAATTATCATATTTGGTAAACTCATGTCAGCTTCATTAAATTCAGATCTTATTCAGTTCAATTCAACATAATAATTACCCAATTCTATACTAGATTCCATTACTTACGGAAGCAGTTCTTATTCTGTTTTCTAACTACTAATTTATTTATAATATTTATATATAACATATAAATATTATATCAGAAATGTTAACGTGTGATCCAAATATAAAATTAAAGTATTTAAAATGCATTAAAATTTATGTATTTAATTTTTTAAAATTTAAATTATATTTTTTCAATTGTAAAATTTCTATTTTTATGTTTAACAAGTGTTAACGTGACTCCAGTTCTATTTGATGTAATTTTTTTATAGTTAAAATTGTCCTCTATTTATATTTAATTTAACACATTAATTTAAATTTTTGTAACGGTATAATATGGTTATAATTGTTGGGATTTTTTTCAAAAATTATCTGATATTTAACATAAAAATATTAAATATTCATGTTATTAGAATGTACCTGAATTTTAATATATATATATATATATATATATAATGTATTTTTATACTGTGTATTTTGGTGTCCTATCTTTATCAGTGAAACTTCATGATTATTCACCTGTTTGGAAATTGATTTTGCTCCCCACAAACATCAAATAATAAAGTAATTTAGTCTCATTATTTTGTTTTTCCTTTTGAATCACTAAAGTTGGTTAAATCATGGCATTTATAGTGAGTTTTTCATCATTAACAGTTTGAATCTTGTGACAAAGAGGAACACTTTAAGGTTCACCTGCTCTCCACATTCCCAATTTTAGTGTACAAATGGCAAATCTAGAATTACTTAACTAGGGTCAAATTCATGTGAGATTAATAGATAAATTAAAAGCTTTAAAATGGCTTTGTTTTATCTAGGAATTCCTATTTATTAGCTTAGTTAATTATCAGTGGATGACTTGATGGCTTGAATTACACACATCATGGCACTTTGACTTTTCATCATCACTGTTAAATTTTTTGTATATTCTTTCTATATTTAATGACTAATGTGCATTTTCTATGTCACATGCAGCGTTTGTTTAGATTAATGTGCTAACAAACATTTTAATAGTTGAATTTATGAGAAATTATCACATTAATTTTTTAATCTACAAAATATTACAATTATATTTTTAAATGTATCTTTCATTAATCGGTCGACATTTTAATATTTTTCTTTTAATAGTTAGTTTGATTTTTAAATATATTTTTTATTCGTCAATTTACACTAATAGAAAAATTACTGTAAAAAAACAAACATGTTTTTGTAATTTCCTTTGATTTTGCATTCATGAATATGCATAGAATATAATATTACAAGTAGTGGTCAGCTTTAAGCTTAAGTAATAGAAAGGAAGAACAGAAAACATTAGAGGAAAGTTAAAGTCTCTCTAAATTTAACTTCTTAGTACAAATTTACATCAGAAGGAATTCCATATATACAATGTGTGTGCATGTTATTGATGAAAGAAATGAAGGTAAGTGAAGGAGTCAAGGTTGTGATCCTCCATATAGAATAAAAAGCAGTCAAAACCAATCATGTTGCATCCAATCATAGTGTATATATATCATGCTTGAAATGCCAAGTGAGAGACAATTATACGTGACATAAATTGTGTACCCTTTCCCCCACTCCCAAAATCACACTTGCAAGATTTTTTTGATTTTGTAAAGGATCTATTATTTGTTTTTCAAGTATCTTGGATCAAGTAGGTCATATAAATCCAAAAGGGGGAAAGGTTTTATTGGAAGACAAAAAAAATTGAAATTAAATGGTTGGTGGCCTACTCTGCTTAAAAGCCAAAAAACTTTCAAAGAGTAGTTTTGGAGGATAAGAAACTTTTTTGAAATTTTTTTGCTAACCATTTTAATTTCTAGAAGCGTAGAGTGTTGTCATTTAATTTAATTCTTAAAAATAATTTAATGATTAATTTTAATTTTTAATTAAATCAAATATAAAAATGATTGTGTCATATATTTTTAAAGACTAAAATAATAGTTTATTATTTTAAAACTATTTAAGTAAAATATGATATTTTAGTTTTATTTTTTTATATAAGATGATATTTTATTTAGTATGAAACAGGACAAGCAACATATAATAAACTTGAACATACCACTACATTTGGTTTTATATTTAGCAACACAAGACATGTCTCGAATTTTCGATACTTGTCCAATTTCCCATTCTTTCACGTGGTTAAGTGCATGTTTACACATTGATCCACATGGTCCCAAACTACTCTTCTCTTAACCTAAGCAAACAAACAAGGTCACTTGGGTCCACCTCATATGCACTATATATCTATCTTATTATTTTTCTTTTAAATGTACTAGACTTAGCTAAGACCAAGTGAAGGCTTCGTTCAACCAATATAAAATTAATTTAAAGTTTTGGTTTCTTCGGTTATCTTTAAATATAATTTTAATACTTTATCTTTTATTTAATATTTATTTTAATCAATTATTACTATTTTATTTTTTATTTAATATTTATTTTAGTCAATTATTACTTTTTTAAGTCTATTTAAATTTCGTCTTTTAACTATTAGAATGTAAATACAATTGAATTTTTTGGTCATTTTTTAAACATCTTCATTCTTAACTTTTTAATAGTTAAATGACTAATTTCATATAAAAAAAACCTACAATATTAACTACACGGTGTTAACATCATAATCAAATAATCAAATAATTAAAGATTAATTTGAGAAAAAATAAATAATTAAATATGAAAATTGAAACTTATTTAAGGAACCAATTAATAGAATAATTTTACCTTCGAGATAAAGAGTAAAGATCTTTGTATATAATCTGAAAGGAAAATAAGGACGATATAAAATAAAATAAAAAAGAATTTATTGATAACTAGTAAAGAAAACTTGCAATTTGGCGTAAAAACAAGAAAACATGCAATCACTCTCTAAATCAACAAATTTATTTGTAAGATCCATATATTAGTTTATAGCTTTATTTTCAGATCCTTTCATTATACTTTATTTGGAGAACTAAATTTATATTCTAAACACAAAGTATATTTAATTATTATATATTAATTAGAAAAAGTCAAACAAATATATAAATTAGGAAGAGAAAAATGAAAACCTTCGGAATTGTTTTAATTTTTCCAAAAAAAAAAGCGCTAAATTAAGTTTATTTAAAAATTGAGCAAGTAACGGTGAATATGTCTTATTTTAAAATTATATTTGCATAGTCACTGTTTAATAATATTTAAACAAATAAGTCTTTAGTTAATTAGATTTTAAGTAAATAGTTAATAAATTTTAATTAACAATCGATCGTTTATAATAATTTGAATTTTGTTGAAATAATCAATAATTGTCTGTATATTATTCACATTTTAATCCAACTTTGCATTATCAGAGTCTATTGCATATGAAAATTAATTGGAGGGTTAAGAAAATAAAAGGAGTCTTTGATGGTTAATCTGTATATGAGGAAAGTATATACGTGATAAATATCATTGATTCACTGAGCAATAACCCAATATCATAAAAAAATAAAAAAGCAATAACCCATTGATTATAGCTACCGATAGGCAAACTTAACAATCAGTCCATTACTACTCGATTTATACTCATTGTGTGCATGTGTTGAATAATTGAATATGAGCCGTTTGTTTAAGAATAAAAATGTGATAATTAATAACACCCCAAGTTATCTAATGATTTAAATAAAAAAATCATCTCCTATAATGATTTCATTGATTTACAAAGAAATATAAATGGGTGTGAGAAAATTTAATTGCAAGTTGCAACTGATATTCATTACCCCTCACATGTCTTCTCTTTTCATTATTGGTTGGAATCAGATGTTTCCTTAGGCCCGTAGCCCATTTTATAATGCTCCCCAAACAATTTTCATAAAATTTAGAATAATTCATTTTAGAGGATAAAATAAATAATAATAATAATAATTATTGATATTATATATATGACAATTTTTAAATAAAAAAAATGATTTCACAAAGACATGAAATCTTATCTATCTAGATTTTGCATCTTTTAATGTGTCAACTTGCAACAAAAAGTTGATATTGATTAGGAAAAATAAAAACAGTTGAATAAACATATAAGTGGATACTCGTATAAATGAGTGTTTTAAAATTTTGAGTGAAAATATAATATTATTATCACTCCTATAATTGTTCTCATGTCCATCATCATATAGTTTTAAGCTCAACTCTTGACTCAACTATACTTTCAGTGTTGGTGATTTGATTAAAACTCACACATTTGATGAAAAATTAATGTTGAACATCTAATTCATATATCTAATGTCCTAAAAAGTTTAATAAATATGTAATGTCTTAAAAGATGTTTAAGAAAGTCTCCATTTGTGAAAAAGATGTTTAAAGTATATAAGACTTTTTTATTTAAAAAACACTTACACAAAATGATTTATATTTATCTCCCTTCAGAGACCTCAAATAAATTGAACCATCATTTGGATTTACTCATGCATGAATTTTTTGTTTGAATAAATATTAATTGGTTTGTTAGAACAAACATTAATTATAGGCCCCTAATCTTCTCTAGACGGCCTCTGGGATCATATTTGGACCTTGGTATATATATAAGTGTGTCTGGGCCACTTTTCAGTGCATACTTTGAAAACCCAAACTGTGGCCCATTAGATAAACACGTCACAGACTTGTTATTCCTACCACAACAATTATTTTAATTCACGACACATATTAATCCATTAGAGGACACAAAATTAGGCATGGCAACGGGGTGTGTCGGAGGCGGATTTTACCTCCTCCATCCTCGCATCTGACTAATTGGGGAAAACTCGCATCCATACCCGTTTTATAGTATAAAATTTAGACCCTCATCTCCGCACACAACGGGTTTCGGATTTCCAACCCACATCTCATTTATATATATAAAAATATAAATTTGAAAACTATATATATTATAATTAATATAATAAAATAATAATTATTAGATAATAATAAAATAAAAAATTATTTTCTATAGATATAAGATTATAATTTTTAATATTTAAAAAAATATTAAATATATTAAATATGTATATGTATAGAAAATTTAAAAGTTATTATAATATTATTTGTGGGGTGGGTTTGGGTGCAGGTGCGTGGTTGATATCATCATCCCACATCCGTCCCAGCATCCGAAATTTAATATCGGGGAAAATCCGCATCTGCCCCCACACCCAATCAAAGAGGAATTTTTCTGCCAAAATCAAATGGATTTGGGTAGGTATCCGTGGGTGTAGATTTTTTTTTTGCCATCCTTACACAAAATAAACAAAACTTGCCATGCCCAGTTCCCTTTGAAACATGATTTTTTGGTACATAACGAAGAAAAAAAAAGTAGTACGGTAGGTGTTGGAATTTTGTTGAAAAAAAAAATGTTTAGGGCGTGTTTAAATGTGTTTGACTTTTTAGTTTTTAAAAATTATTTTATAAATAAATTTTTAAAAAAAAAAATTTTAAGAGAAAATTTTAAAAAATCTGTTTGATAATTCGATTTTTTAAAATAATTTTTTGCTAAAGAGTTTAAAAAACTGAAAAATAAAAAATAAAATACTATTTATCTGTTTTGTTTTTTTAATTTTAAAAAGTATAATATTAAAAATAGTTTTACAAAACAGTTTTTAAAAACAAATAATTCAAACAAGTTTTTTAGTTTTAAAATTTTTAAATATTAAAATAGAATTTTTTGTATGTGAATCAAACTGACCCTTAACTTCTTCCTCCGTGTTTTTTAAGGATTTTTTTGGTTGTAGGAGAAAAAAGAAGGATTATAATAGATTCTAATATCTAATTCATTTTTTTTTTCAGGAAGAGGGTAAAATCTCTCCTAAGTTAATTTTAATTTTTCTTTAAATGTGAATGGATTCAGATGTTTGTTTAAAGTTCTGACTTTAAATATTTTTTATTTAATATGATGCTAAATATCATAACTTAAAAGGATATTTTTCATTCATTGAAACTCTCTTTGTCTCGTTGAATCAAATTAAAAATATTTTAAAATGTCTATCATCTTGTATATTTCATCTCTTATTTAAAAATATATTTTTTCTTTTTGGGTAAATCAACAAAAATAAAAATTGTATGAATAGTTACATCATCAAAACTATTGAAAAAAAAAGAGAAAAATTAAAGAAAATACAATGACAACACAATAATATAATATAAAACTCTAAAATAAAAAACAAACATAATTATTATTTAATGACAACTAATGAATAATATTAGGTGAATATTATTATTATACGGAAACTTCTATCAAATTCTTTTAAAGTTTAGTGCTCTTCAAAATAAATATTTTCAACACATTTCACAATAATCTAAAATAAAATGGTAAGAGAATAAATTAAGTCAAATACAAAAGTCTTTTCAAACATGTGCATGTGTCAATAAAAAAAGAGTGCATCCTGTAATAAAAAAGTTACATATGCGTTTTCCTTTGACTGTTATTCTTCTGCATATTTTTCACTTATATGCATACCAAATATATGAAAGAAGAC
The DNA here is from genome assembly GCF_000331145.2 of Cicer arietinum. NCBI lineage: Eukaryota > Viridiplantae > Streptophyta > Magnoliopsida > Fabales > Fabaceae > Cicer > Cicer arietinum. The sequence goes on along the minus strand of NC_021164.2, from coordinate 74,232,503 downwards.
TAGTCTCAAAGATTTTCATCAAATTTATAAGCAAAACTTTTCAAATTTGAGGACCATAATAAATCGGTAAACGATCTATTTCATTAATACCCTTGTCATTTTACTTTTTCTTTTTGGTACAACATTATAATTTTATTTGGTAAAATATATCTTTAAAAGAAGTTTTAAGATATATCTCTATAATGTTTTGTAAACGAGTATATTTATATTTATCATTGATAGAAAGTAAATATAAATTCATTTATAACTATTGTTGACATTTAAAATTTTCTCTATTTTAAATTAAAATACCGTCACATCATCCTATTTTTTGATATAAAAATAATGAACAAAGATTGTTACTCAACTTTATTTAATTTGGTCTAGCATAGGAAATTATCAAGGGGTTTAGCCCTTATTTTGATTTTTTTTTTATATGTTTGATAGAACTAAAAAATTCCATATAAAATTTAATATATATAGAAAAAATTGAATAATCATTTTAGGAATTAAATTTGAGATGTCGTAATTTTGTAAGAACTAAAAATATTTTTATCAAATTATCTTTATCGACAACCGGTGAATTTGTCACAATCATAAATGCAAAATAAAATATAATGCTGTGAAAATAGTATACATGATATTAATTAAAACGATAGAATTAAAAAATAATTAAACTTACATTAGAAACCAAAAAATTACATTAATTTTAATATAATTTTTTATGCTAAAAATAATTAATCTTACAATTTAGTTGACAGTTAGGTTGGTGTATTGACTTTCATTAACTTATTGAAAGTTTATGGAAGAAAAAACTTATAAGTAGATATTGATATATTGTTATATATGTTGGTTGATACATATATTACGATGTGTTAGGGTTAGTCTAAAGCCCATTTTGTTAGGGTTAGTTTAAAGCCCAAACATGTAAAATAAGGGTTTTAGACCTCTTAAAAAGGTTAAATTTTATACCTACAATAATAAAAATATTTTAAGTATAACAACAAAATGTATCACACTATGTATTATGCAATATTTTATATCTCAATAAATGTTAAGTGGATTCTGCATTATGTAATATTTTATATTGTTTTAGAAATCAATTTTATGTTGATTAAATTTTATATTTGTAGTTATATAAAAAGTTACATTTTTAGTTACACAATTTTATAAATTTTAAATTTAATCTTGTTCAAAACTTTAAAATATAAATATACTCCTGTGAATGTGACATATTCAATATCTAGTATAAAAGGAAAAAGGTAAAATGTTAACAAATGTTTCTGAAACATCTACAGAAAACCTAAAAAAAATATCTATAAATTTTAAGAAATTGTATATTCAATGTCTTAAAAAAATTAATTTGTTTTTTTATTTTTAATGAGTGCATTAAAGGGATTTGAAGAAAAAAAACAGCAATATGAATGTGATTAGCCAAATGAAGCAAAATGTGGGGCTACAGCGGTTTCATGATGTGGATACTACTCAGCTGTTGTTCGCTCCCCTTTTGTCTAAACCGCTTATTCTAATATTTGGTTCATTTTTTATTTGAAAAGGCAAAATTAATATTGTGTTTATTTTGCCACACCAAGTTTTACGATATTGATGGAAGTAAATGCTCTAATCATACAAAAAGTCACTACATAAGTTTCTTTGAGGGCAACACCATTTTCTTTTGTTCGTCGGTTTGGTTTTGTTTGGTGGTGTTTATTTAATTTATGTTGGTCTCTTTTATTTAAGATTAAATCTTCATTCTTCATTCTTCTTCTTTTTTTTTTTTTACTTTTTTAACCTTCAACTTAAATCGGTTGAGCTATTAATCGATGTATTTTATCAATTATTTTATAATAATATATTTTATTAATTTGAATGAATCGATATCGTTTTATTTCTTGATAAAAATTCGTACTAAATCATTTGTTTGGTGGTGTTTATTTAATTTATGTTGGTCTCTTTTATTTAAGATTAAATCTTCATTCTTCATTCTTCTTCTTTTTTTTTTTTTACTTTTTTAACCTTCAACTTAAATCGGTTGAGCTATTAATCGATGTATTTTATCAATTATTTTATAATAATATATTTTATTAATTTGAATGAATCGATATCGTTTTATTTCTTGATAAAAATTCGTACTAAATCAATCTCTTGTTAAAAAATTCTAAATTTTTGTGTGAAAATTCTTATGATGTAAATTTGTCTAAAAGAAATTATTTAAAAATTTAGATTATACACATGAATTAACTTAAAAGCATAGATAAAAAAAGATATGAAGATAGAGAATAATTTGGACTAAAAATCAAAGAAATTTAGCATAAATTTAAATATATATATATATATATATATATTAAAATTATTAATAATTAATCGTTAATTTTGTTATATGGAATGGTTGAACCAATTATCTATTTACCACTCTATATATATATATCTTAAATCTGCAAACCACCCTATTTAAATATATTATTATGACATATAATTAAAATAGGATGACATATGAAGTCATGTTCTCTAAAATGTCACGTTAATTTTTAAAATTTATCTAAGAAATATTAACACTCAGGCTCGAACTTAATCTCAAACAAAATAAAATGGGAGTTTAGTCTCTAATACAAAAGTTCTAGTTAAAACACGAACAATCATATTAATTTGCCTCTTTACAAAAGTCAATTGAAAATCAATTTGAGTGGATTAGATATCTCAACATTAATCTAAATAGTATTTAATTTATTGACGTAATATTTTGAATCGTTAATAATATCGACTACAACTCTCCTGTATGATTCAAAATGCATATAAGAACATCTCAAATAAAAAGCAAGTTGAAAATACAATAGGGATATGTGGGTTTATTTCCTAGCAACCCTAATATAAGAGCAAGTTGAAAAAACAATAGGGATATGTGGGTTTATTTCCTAGCAACCCTAATATAAGAGTTAGTCTAAGATGAGTGAACATAGATAAATTCTCCCAATGATCCTCTAAATCATATTTCAAAATCAATATTTCGATGTGCATTAAATTAAACACAATCCATATTGCATTTTAAGAATCCATCTCTCGACATGGCCTAAGAATCCCTTATTGTAAGCCAAATTTTGCAGTGTAGAGAGATAATTTAAAGCCAATTTGAAAGATGCTAACGCGTCTTGAGCAACACAGACTATTTTCGTGGGACTCATCAAATATCCTTCGTCGTGAATAATAATTTCCACATTTTCAAATGCTCCAAAGTGTCACAAAAATGGTCAACTATTGACTCCTAAATAAATTGTAGTCCGCGAAGAAAACACTATGAAAATTGTTGTTCTGTTGCAAGAGAATCTGCTCCTAACTCCACAAATGAACCGTTGTCCAACATTTTACTGTTCGTTCACATCGGAAGAAAGTATGCCACTTATCTTCAATAACACCACACCAATTTATAATTTCTTAAAAACCACTGTTAAATTGTCTTAAGAACTTACAATCACAATTGTACAATGTATCCAAACATACTATACAATAAACGTATTGAATTTTGCAATGTTTCTGAAAATATTTTATCCACAATTTTATACTACTTCTGAGTTTAATTATAAACACCATTTAGAAGGAACAAAATTTTCTCTAAATACAAGTATTATTTTTAAATTTACTACGTATATTTATTATTATTTTTTCGAACATATTCTTATTAATACTACTAATTTGTCTTATGATATGAAAAGTTAAATTTAACACATTTAAATATAAATTTAGTTTAATTGCAGTTTTAGTCTATTTATTTTTTATTATTAACAAAATTGATCATCTTATTTTAAAAATCGACAACTTTGGTCTCTCCTTCTAATTTTTTAACTAAAAAATGATGATATTAGATGTTTTAAATAACGTAACATACGGTACGATGATGTAGAATGATTAACACTTATGAAATTGAAATAAAATACCGTAAAAAATTAGATTTCAACTTCTGAATTTTTTTTCTTCATATTTTTAATTTAATTAATGTATCTAAATTGAATTATAACATATAATTGTATGTCACGTTATTAAAATTATATTAAATTATTATTTTTTAATTTTAAAATATGAGAAAAGACAAAAATTAATGACTTTTAAAATATAAAATAAATTATGTGAGTTGATTATAATAAATATATCAAACTGTAATTAATATAAATTTTATTTTGAAATATTAATGTATAAAATGACAACAACAAAAATTGAATTGTTGTAATAAATTAGAGAGATATTAATAACATTTTTTTTATCATGGATGCAGATATCAATCAATTCGTTTGGAAGTAGCACCGTTCACGTACGTACGCACAAATGCGCAACAGATTGAGGAACATACTTATTTAATGTTAGTCTCCTCAATTTAACATGGATCAGATATTTTTATTTTCTTCCTAACTTGCTCTGGACTCACAACGAGTACACCCTTTTAATGCAATAAAAAACAAATCAACCTTTCAAGTTTAAATTATTTAATAAATTTATTCATTTTAATTTTACTTTTAATAGCTATTTTGAAGACTGTAAATATCTACTTTTGTTGTAAAACACTTTTAAATAGAACTAGCGTTGTTTATACTTTATAATATACAAGTAATTATTATCGGCAAATAATTTATTAGTCCAAAAAAACTAATAATCTATCAGTGATTATAAAAATAAATAAAATATTTATAAACAAGACAAAATACATTAAACTAAAGTATAAAATATAACTTGAATATGAAAAGATATTTATTGAAAAACATAAAAAATATTTTATCATATAATTTCATTAAAATACAATTATTGCAAAAAATAAAAAGCAATACAAGATTATTTAAATTATGAAATTTATTAATAAAACTTGAATTATAATTTTTAAGATAAATTAATATTTTATATTATTTGTAGAGGCAGATATAATTAATATTGATATGAAATTACGTATTAACATTTACAATATAATAAAAAATATTTTTCAAACAGAAAATGATAATAAAAATATATAATATATTAGTTGGTGTGTAAATAATAAAAAGCTAAAAGTATTATTATATATTAGTTCAGTCAAAATATAATAATAATAATAATAATAATAATAATAATAATAATAATAATAATAATAATAATAAATAAAATGCCAAAAGCATTTATAAAATATAATTTTGTTTAGTAATTTGGATGTTACAATTTTAATTTGACTTCGCGTAAAATATTCATATTCGTTAATGTAATTTGCTTTCCATGCATTATCATTTAAAACATTGATTTTTTTTGTATATATAATTGTTTCTTTGTTTAAATATAAATAAATTTTAAGTTTTTTTTTTCAACTGTCAAAGTTAATAGTTAATGTTATTTTTATTGTAAATCAAACACACAACTTTTATATTATTTAATTTTAAAATTTATCTAATCTAATCACCAAACCAATAATATAACATGAATACAATTTTAATTAGTTGAAAGATAATAATTAATATGAAAAATATTTATATTAAATTATTATAACAATCAATAAAGAAATTAAGTTTATTGTAGTTTAAATTTATCAAAAAGTATTGGTTTATAATAACAATTTATTATAGTAATCTTGATTAAAATATCATAGTCAATAGTAACCAATTATCTCCCATTACCAAACTTCTGTTGGATTAGGTGGGTTGAGTCGGTTGACTGAATTCATTACCACCCACCCTATATGAATTAATAAATATCAATAAAAAGTTTATATTAACTAAAAAAATGAAAAAGAATTACTTTTAAAAAATTAATGCTAAACAATCTGCTAAGGTAATTAATAACTTTAAGTATTATTTTATTAGAATTAACTTTCTATGATATTATATTTTCAAACAAAACTTTTAACTATATTCTATATATTTAAATTTATATACAAAAACATCTGATAAATGGTTATTTTTTTAGAATCTAAACTCTTATCAAATATTTTTTTTATTTTTATTTCAAAGGATTGTATCTCTCTTACGACCTCATGAAAGTAAAAAGAAAATAAGAAATTTTAGAAAAATAATTTAATTTTTTTTATTTTATTTTATTAACTATAACATTTTTTAAAATTCACTCGTTATAAGACTTTCTTTATTTAAGCACAAATGGATAGAAAGTATTGATTTCAGAATTTATTAAAACAACCATTTGATTAGTTTTACTTATTCAACCAATTTTTAAATTAATCTATTTGATTTTGCGGTGACAATAATTGATTTATAAAATTGATATTAATTAAAAATAAATTAAATATAAAATAATATATATATTTATGTCAAAGTAAGTTGATTAATAAATTTTATAAAAATAATATTTGAAGTAAAAAAATTACAATATACAATTTTAAGTTAAAATCATTTTTAAAAACATAATCAATTTCACTCAATATTACCTAAACATAATAAAATCAAATTTATATCTTTAAAATTAATTTGATCTCCTCCAAAAATACAATCAAATATCCACTTAGTAAGAACGAATTTGAATCTTGTACCCAATTTTTCTTTCACAATCTCTCTCACAAATTATTTTAAAAAAGTATTAAAAAATAGTTAAAAAAGAATAATAAAAATAGATAAATAGGTGAAAATGGAAATAATGGTGTAGAGTATCCGATTCTTTGTTTTAAGAACACTATATAATTTAAAACAAAACAAAAAAGTTATTATTTTTTTTCCTTATACTAGTAGTAACAGATATTAACAGGCAGTAAAAAGTGAAAAATGTTTGCACTAGAATGGTAAGTGGCGATAAACGATAATGTTCGGTCCAATGTATATATGAATAAACAAAGTTCCCAAGTTGAGATTCCAACTCTTATTCACATGTAACTATGACATGACAACAATAAGGCATTAACATGAAAAAGAATTAGTGAATAAAGTATCTCAAATTCTCACTCCATAAAAACCCAACCCCATATCTAAATTCCTCCATTCCTTAAAAAAAAAAAAAACTAATACTTCAATTCACTCTTCAAACAAAACCCTTTCTCCTTGGATCCTTTTTTCTCCTTGGATTCCTTTTCTATATCACCAAAAACATTACAAAAAATAAAAAACACAAACCTCAAAAAAATCAAATACAAAAAATGTCATCATCTCCTTTCCCTTCTTGTTTCCGCCCCACTCCAACAACCGACGACAACCACCATTCTCCACCGCCGCCGCCACCGCCACCGCCGTCGAATTCAACCAACCCTAATCTCTCAACCTATCTTTACCAAACCGACATAGGTTTAGTTTCTTTGACTTGGTCACGCTCCATTCTTGGTCGTTCTCTTCACGTTCAACTTCATCACCACCCATTCGATTCTCCACCACCACCACCCAACCCTTCTTCTTCTTTTCATCTTCACATCAAACCCTTCATTTTCTGGAAAAAACACGGAACAAAGAAACTCTCTTCAAACACTCACCTTTTCTGGAACCTCTCAAAAGCTAAATTCGGGTCAGGACCCGACCCGAACTCCGGTTACTACTTCGCTGTTGTCGTCGACAAAGAAATGACCCTTTTGATCGGAGATTCGAACAAAGACGCTTACGCTAAGTCCAAAGCTAAAGAACCCAAAAATGGACAATTTTTGGTGTTAAAGAGGGAACACGTTTTTGCGAACAAAATCTATGTTACTAGAGCGAGATTTGGTGGGAAAATGAGAGAGATTCAGATTGATTGTGGTGGAAGGGATCATTCTAGACTTTGTTTCAGTGTGGATGGGAAAAAAGTGTTGGTTATTAAGAGATTGAAATGGAAATTCAGAGGAAATGAAAGAGTTGAAATTGATGGTGTACCTGTTCAGATTTCATGGGATGTTTATAATTGGTTGTTTGTGAAAGATAACAACGATGGACACGCGATTTTCATGTTTAAATTTGAAGAAGATGAGAACAATGAAGAACAAATTGTTAGAGAGAGGAGTTTGATGAATTTGTGGACACAGCAGAATTTGAATAATTTGGGGGTTTACGAGTTGGGGAAAATTGGTAAGAGTTGGTCGTCTTCATCGGTTTCCATGGCTTCTTCGGGTGGTTCTTTTGGTGCAAGTTCGTCTGTTTTGGAATGGTCTAGTGTTGAAGAGAATGAATTGGTTGTTCCAATTGGGTTTTCTTTGCTTGTTTATGCTTGGAAACGTTGAATGGTGGTGATTATGATTCTATTTCTGGTGGCATTTTCCTATGTTCTATGATCATTTTTAATTAGATAATGATGCTAACTAGTTAAAGTTTAGTTTTTTTTTTTCAATCCACACTAACCCATTTGTTCTGTGAACATAGAGATTGAATAAATTTAGTTTAGAATTTAGAAGCTCGTGAGTATTCAATGATTTGATGGCAGATCTCAACAGATTATTCTTTACAAGTGAGAAGATCATAGATAGCAGTAGTTGGATTTGAGGTCTTTGTATTATCTTAAGAATTGTGGAACTTATTGCATTGTAACATTTCTTTTAGAACTCAATTGTTTGCACCTATTTTGTTGTGAAAATGAGAATCAAATTGATTATTACATGAATTAGTCAATTGCTTTCATTTTGTTTTTAATGACTTAGTGAAGTTGAATAGTAGTAGTTTACAGCAAAATCAACATAATCTTGTGATTAGAATAGATTATTACATGATTTGGTGTGCAAGTTCAACTTGCGGGTCAGGTGGTGTGCACTCTAAGCATGTGTTTGTTTACATGGTAGAGTCACGTAGCATGCAATCTATGAAAAGGGGTATGACCAATTCTTGATATGGATGAATTTGCAAATGGCATTGTAATAACAAAAGTGTGAAGTTGGTTGACCAATTCCAGCAAGAATGAATATGAACGGTTGTATTAGTTGACAACTGAACCAATACTTGAAAAATGCATAAGAAATTGGATACAAAGAGACAGAGAGGAGTGGATGGTTGCGTTGCCTAACGGGTGGGTTGTTCGTCGTGTGGACCACAAGAGAAGAAAAGTTTGTTATCTCAAAGATAATTGTTAGTCTTGTGAACAACACTAATTTCAATTCAAGCCTGTCTGCCAGCTATTATTGTTCACTAATTTAACTTTTTGCTTGGTCAATACAATTTACTTTTTCTATATATTATATACTTACGTACTATTGCTAAAGACTTCTTAGGGTCAAAATAAAACCGTTTCTATTGTTTTCTTAATATTTCTTCCTAACTCAAATTATATTTTCGAGTTATTCACTGTTTTTTATTCATGTGTGTAAAGTTTTACAGATTTGTTATTAGTACAAAGTATAAACTATTAATAATTTTGATTTCTAAATAATGTAAGATTATTTTGGTGTATCAAAAAATAGCCAAAATCAAGAATTTGTTAGATCTCGTGTGTGGCTTAGACTTATTTTCTTCAAATAATGTCGTTGTTTCAACCTCAAGTTATATTTTCGATGTAACATCTGTTTTGAAGTTTTGTGTGTAAATTTTTATAATTTTGGTTTTTAATAAAAGATGTTTCGATGGATTAAAAAATATCTTAATCTCGATTCTCAAACAAATAACAGAAGAATATTATTTTATAATAATAAATACTAATGAGAGTGGCAGTAAATTCTAAGAGTAAATTGTTAAACAAGTTTTAAGAAAATTAAGTTTTTAAAAGAATTTGTTGCATATTATTTAACATATTGAAAATATATACTTAATTAACTTATCATTAAATAAATATCTTCTTTGAATATCTTAAACAATTGCAATTAATTAAAACATTTGTTAGCAAAACAATTTTATAATAAAGTTAGGATGTTCATGGATCTATACAGCTCCTATACACCGTTATAAATAGAATTTTGTTACTGTTGACAACAAATTATATATGATAGCTGGCTATCAAATCGGGTATAGTAATGAACAACAAAAAATTGATTCATGCACATGGGTTTGTGTATGCGATTAATATTAGTTCAAAGAATGTTAACATGTGTACAGAGTAAGATGTTTTCAGTCCTTTTCTTAAATCTAAACTGATTTTGAAATTTTGGTTTACACATTGAGAATTTTTGGATGCCAGTTAGTGTAATTAACAACTTTGGCTCTTTAGTCTTTGCATTAAAAAAAATATGATACTTTTCACTCGGGCTAGAGTTTAAAAATTTGGAAATAACCAATGCACCAAGATCTAAAGTCAAAGTAGGAGCTATGTGCTTTCGGTTGCCTTGCTAATTTGGCTATTTGGGATCTAATTTGGAATTTGGATTTGACACATTCCTTTGAGTATATGATCCAACCTTTTAAAAAAATATACAGATTTTTTTTGTTGTTAAAACAAATATTAAATTTGAGATCTCAACTATCAAACTAAACGGTCACTATTGTTTCGAATAAGTAAAAGTATTGTTTTATGAATTAAAAAAAAATGTATTTAAAAAGAGATAATTATATTTTTTTATAATTTTAATGAGATATAAAATCTTTCTTAAAATAATCTATAAACTCTAACTTAACTAGTAAATGTCGATTGTTTTTCAACCAACTAAAAGAAATTAATTAAGAGGTGCATTTGAAGATTTTTTCTGCCGAATGACTTTGAATAATTGCGAAAAGTTAAAAAAAAAATTATTTTGTTTACTAAATGTTAAAATAATAATAAGGAGATGATTGATTAAGAAAAATGATTTAGAATATTTTACTGTTTGTTTGGATTCTCACGAGCTACTTAGATTCGCAAAGAAAATTCTTTTTTTTCTTCTTCCTAATAGCAAAGAAAATAATAAACAATACAAAAACGTCTTTATATTTAGTTTAATAGTCGGCAAATTCAATTCCTAGCTCGTGTGGTCCACGACTAAGACTTAGAATCAACCTTAACATTATTCAAATTTATGTTAAAAAAAACAAGTACACCTTAGCACGTACTCGACCCTTCATCACCAGATTATTCTTTACGCTATGAGAGTAAAGTAACAGGCAAAAGGTGAATGATAAATTAAGTATATTTGTATATGATGGTGATTTAACCCTAGTTTCTATTTAAAAGCGTCTTAGGATAATTACCATTTATAAAAGTTAAAAAAACGGTCTTAGGGTGATAATTTCATTTTTACCATAAATAATATAAGTGTTAAATAATGCAGAATTTAAAGTATTAGATCCAATAGACCAGGAATTTAATTGCAAGCTCCACATGGGTTGCTAAATCAACCCATAACACTTAACAGAATTGTGATGTAAATAACAGTCTAGAATACTACAACTTGCAATATCTTAAAAAAAATTATCTAATTTTTTACAAGAGAATAATTATAATATCTAAAATGATATATACAAGTTTACTTAAAAACAAAGATGAAAATATTGAAATTTTATGAAGACTATAAAATTATATATATAATTATTTGATTTTTTTACTTATTGCATTTTTTATTTATTTAGGGGTTAATTGGATATTTTTATGTAATTGCAAATGGTCCAAAATCTTAAACAATTATAAATTAAAAGGTCTAGTATCCAATTATCCAAATGATAGTAAGCCACAAAGAAATTTCCATTTGATTTTAAATGAATTGTGATTTTGTCATCATTATGCTTGCTAATAACTTCATCGTTGGATTGATTTTACGTGTTTACCTGTTGATAAGTGTTCTTTTTTTAGTGCAACCTGTGTATACATTTTAGTAATAACAAAAAATTTATATTGCTGGAATATTTATTTTTGTTTTTATAAAATATAGTTATGCAAAAATATTCTCGAGTGGTGGATATAAAAATAGAGAGTCCGAGTTTCTAAATTCGATGAAACTATGAATAATATTCCCAAATTTAAAGACATGGATTCTCTACAACAGTTGCATGTATTAGTTATATAGATTTAACAAAATATGAAGAAAAAAAAATGAAAATAGTCTATAATAATTTTATTGGATAAAAATAGAAGGTGAGAGAGGGGTCCCATATATGAGGTTTGGAGAAAACTGTTCGGTTGTATACAAAATCCTTTGAAAAAAACATTTCAGTTACATGGCAAACTGGAAAAGAAAAAACATTTAGAACAGGCTGTAATATGTAACCAATGATGCAGTGTTTGCTTTGCTTATATGCTTTACAGCCACGACTTCAATAAAGATAAGCTTTGAAATTATAATAATTGTATTAGAAAAACAGAGGTTAAAGGAATCGATATAAATATATAAAAAAAGTTGTGGATGTTATGGCCACTTAACAGATCGGCTAAACATTTTAAATTATCTTCAAATCAATTCTATTGGGCTAAAGTGCCAACTGTATCAATTATTTTTTGGACTCTAAAAAAGCTCCATATGGCTTTTTTGTTCAGTTTCTATCTAAACATGCTTAATTTCATATGAACATTGCTTTTCCTTACCCTCTCTGGTGTAAATATTTCATGTTTTTCGTAAGTGTGCATTCAAACCGCATAAATTAACCATAACACGCACGCGGATGCACATAATTTAGTAGTTTTTTCAAATGCCTACTTTTTGCATGTTTTATCTTTTTTTTGGTTAATACTTTCTGCACATGTTGGGACTGGAAAAAGTAACTCTTATTTCATGAAAATTTGACCGTGTACATCTCTTTTATCCATATACTCCAAAATATAAATAAAATGGTCAAAATATTCTTATTATAGTAAAAATGATTATTTTTTTATTTTTTCATTTCAACATTTTCAAAACACACGAGTGAGTGTCAACAAATTCTTTTTTTTGGAAAACATTTTTTAAGTTTTTCGGCACACAACTTCAATTCCGAAAAACTTAAAAAAAGTTTTCCGGTACAAAACATCACTTCCGAAAATCATTTTTGAAGTTATCCAAAACTACTGATAAACTTATTTTAAGTTTTCCAGAAAAAAATATACTACCGACAAACTTCAGTGACATTTTTGGAATCTACCAGAAAACTACATCCACGAGTTTTCAAGTAGTTGTTTGATTTTTTTTAAATTAATCTTTATTTTTTTTATTTTTTATTATATTAGTATTTATTTAATTCATTTGATTTTAACTAATTTTTTTTTTCCAATAGATAGGACTAGACGTAGAGACGACAATGTTGTAGCAAGAATATGTGATCGTCTATGGATGCTGCTTCGGAAAGGGTTCGTCCGACAACATCGCGTGGAAGATGACGGTTTATAATGGAAGATAATGATTTGAAGGAGCACACTCATATATTTATCCCTGACGGTAGCATTAGGAGGTTAAATGAGAAGGGCGAGGGTGAACTGACACAGTATCCCAGATATATTAATTATTAATTATTATTTAGGGTATATTAATTATGATGTATTAATTGTGTATTAATTATTAATGGTGTATTATTTGTGATATATTAAATATTTAATTGTGTATTTATGATATATTAATTATTTATGGTGCATTATTATTTAAAAATATTTCTGATGTATTAATTATTAATTATGGTATATTAAAAAAAAGTGTGTACCGAAAAACTTATTTATGAAATTTTACGGAAAGACTTTATGTACCCGTTTTTCGGTAATACACATTTTTCCATTCTAGATCGGAAATCTTTTTTTGAGCTTTCTGGTTAATACCTTATGTACCGGAAAACTTGTAAAAAAGTTTATCGAAAGCACTATGTGTACCGAAATTCTTCTAAATAGTTTTTCAGAAATTACCGAAAAACTTTTACTTACCGAAAATCTGTTTACCGACTCCAGAAACGATGAAATGATAAAAAAAAAATGAGGATATCTTTGACATTTTTATAAATTTGTGGGGTACAAATATAAAGATGGGGATAAAGGGTAAAATTTTCTTATTTCATATGCTACAATCCACTAAACCCCCCAAGCCCATTTGACAATATAATATGCCCAAATTCTTATCCGCATACACTCTCTTCGTTATTGGAGACCATAACAAATATACCAGATACATAACTATAAATTCATTTGTAAATATCCTATAAATTTAAAGTTTTTCACTACTTTAGATTGGGGCGCACCCACGGAGACACAACCTTTTTCAGTATATGAAGCAAATATTTCATCAAATTTGGACTAGAACAACAATAGACAATTTTCCTTGGCTCACAGTATTTCTTGCATTGTATTTCCTATTAGATCTCAATCAAGATTTACTAACGTGGTATTTGAGATAAACAATTTTATTAAACGTTAATTGTATACTAGTTCTAAACTCATCTGTAAGAAAAAATGTATACTTACACACTCAATATTAAAGATGATAGTTATGTAAGTGCATTTAATTTTTTTAATTTCATGTAAAAAATTATATTTACTAATCTATCCTTAATTATCTTAATTGTAATTGTAATTAGTAATCTACTCAGAATAGGAATTATATTTAACGACATATACATAATACTAATATTAAATGTGGATAAATAGATTCCTTAATATTTGTTTCTAATCGAGTCCAACACATATAGACACCTTTTTGCATATAATTAAGTCCGGATGGAGTAAAGGTTTATAGTTATACATAAGCTATTTTAAAAATAAAAGATAAAATAAAATTAAACTGTTTTAATAGAAACTATAAGTTGTTTACATAAACTCTTCTAAATAATTTAAAAGTGTTTAAACATCAAATAAGCTCCAACATGTCAATTCAAAACTTCCTAATGTAGGAAATGTAAACTTTTCCTTCATAGATGAAATAAGGCATCTTAAAAAAGAACATAGACAAAAACAAAGCAACCATTCCACATTAGCTATTGCCACACTAAGAATGATATACAATACAACAGAACAGAAAGATGGATCAAATAACCAACTTTCTGCCCTGATTCATCTTTGGTTGCTTACATAATTCTCAAATCCTATATTTTTTAGGCTGATTCCTGTTAAAGCTTTACTTTACTTTACTGTTAATGTTGATGTTGAAGAAGCTTTGATCAAAGTTGATGGAGGAAGGCACTGTCTTGATGAACCTTGAGGATTGGAATGACTTCTCATTTTCCTCTTTTCTCCTTCTTGTACCTTGTCGGATGAAATGTGCCGAACCTTTGTTTCATTTAAGCCAGGGGGGAGAACACAGTTGCAAAATAAACCTTCATATATTATGGAGAACAGAATATTTTACAATTAGAATCAAGAATTGGTTACTATTTATTTAACTTATTTACAAGATACAACTTAAGAATACCAATTACATAACAAGTACTCCATCCGAAATGAAATATAAGCAAAAATTGTAACTGAAAAGTTGATATATCTGATTAAAAATTAATATCAGATACATCAACTTTTCAGTTATCTTTTTTACTTATATTTCATTCCAGAGTAATATATATACATAATAAATGAGGATTAGAAAAAAAATAGCATAAGCAAAATCAGCCAGTGATTTAAGATGTTAAACTTAGTATAATAAAAATTTCAAACTAGCATCAAAGTTATTTATTATCACTTTTAGTCTATCCAAGGTTTGAAGGTAATTCTATCCAACAATAAGCAAACATTTATATTTTCCTAAAATAAAGCATGATACTAGCTCTCTTTCTATGTATATGACATAGTTTACTAAATCACATAAATTTAAAAAGATTGTACTAATATTAAATTTGTTATCGGAGTTTACTCTTCATAATGTAAAAGAATCTCACAATATATCAATCAATGCAAGTGAATGGTAAAGCATATGAAATTGCAAAGGGAATCTATTCTGCAGATTAAGCATGTTTCTTAGCGAATAATGCTTGTGAATTACTATGAGATTTGTTCTTTTGTTCATCATTTGCACATGAGCATACTAGGTGTTCTGGTCTAGAACACAAGTCTAAGTCACTGCCACCAATAGAGTCAATAGAGTCCTAATTGGAGGAATAACCTAATATTTTGGGATGTAAGTAGAATATGTCATTTTCTCCTTTTTTTCTTTTGGCTTTTGTACTTCCCTTTTGCATCTAGGGTTGAGTCCTACCTTTGTCCCAAACCCAACTCTAATTTGAGGGTACACGGTCCCTTTAAGGATAGGGTACACATATCATGCTTCCTGCACATTAATTTGAATGTTCCCCTCCCAATCTACCTGACATGCACAATTTATGGGATTGGTCCGTAGAATCTGTCGTTGGCCTTCTCAAGCAGACTAGTTCCTTAAGAGTAACCAGGCCTGTCGTGCCACAAGAACCTAACGAATTAGTACTGAACAAAATCTCCAAATGTCAAGCTCGAAAGGCGCAAACGCTTAAGGCTGAACTGAGCAAATGAGTTTATACCAAACACAGTCCCAAGCATCAAGGCCAAAAGGCGCAGGCGCTTTAAGAGGGTTGAGCTGAGAAAATTAACGAGTTTGTACTCAACACTAGGAAAGGGTTGTGTTAGGTAGTTGACAACCAACATAAAACTTCGTTGAATCTCTATGACATAGACCAACTGCTTAATGAACTAGAACGAGATAATGCTATATGATAGAACGCTATGGCGTTGTTTGATCTATGTAGCCGACCCTACTTAGTGGGATAAGGCTCGGTGGTGGTTGTTGTTGTACTCAAACTCAACATTAGGTTTCTAACTCTATCCAACAAAATTAAAAATGGAAAAGCATGTGAAGGGTAATTTAAACAAAGTAAACACATTTGAAAGGTAAGGTTTACATAATAATGAGTGATATATATGTTGTATTTCTTACCAAGTCTAGCAAGTCGATTTACCCATCTAGGAATTGACTTTCCAGTTAATTTGAGACAAACATCATGACAGAAGTGGTTGCAATTTTTGGAGATGAGATGATAAGAGTTTCCAGAATACTCTTGAGCTAGTTTCTCCATAAGTGCCCTAACATCTCTTGGACCTAAATCTGTAGTTCCAATGAAAATTGATTTTCTGAAAGTGAAACCTGGACAGTTTTTCGGTTGCACTTCAAAAATTCCAGTTGTGTCATTTTCATGTGCTCCAAAACCATATTCAATATCATGAACTGCAGTAGTAAAATCAATATAAATCTTCACCAGCAAAATATTTGAAAGAAATATTGAATTTTTTTAAAAGAATTCCATGAAAAAATTGATTACAATAAATATGATATGCTTTATCCCGTTATCATGTTCAAACTAACTAACTTGTAGTCAATATACTAGTCAGCTTATAATTTATAACAAACTCCAGCTATATCTAAAAAGTGACGGTTAGTTATCTTAAAAATTGATTCCGATAAATAATGAAATTTATCAAAATAAGTAAAATAGAAGGTTTCTAAATAATCTAATTTATTGAAATTAAATATAAGGTGAATAAATCTGAATAAACTCAACTAACTAAAACAAATATTAACCTAACTTGTAACTAACTAACTAACCAACGATAAAAAATAAAAAATTATGAATGTTATAAAATAAAAAATAAAAGAAAGAAAGAAAGAAGGTTAGAGATTAGTTAACCTTGAACCCCTGAATGGTAGACACCAAGGCCAAGCCAATAAGCATAGCCATTAATCGGTGTGAGGTCGTAGACATTAAGGTAAACAGGAACGGTGCCTGGTTTAGTTTTCCGTGGTCCTGTTACAAGTTTAAAAAACATTGTTGAGTGGTAGCAGGCAGAGAGAGAGGTTGGGAAGATGAATGGAATAGAAAGTTGTAATTTTTTGTGGAAGAAAAAGAATAAAGTAGAAATGCTTTAAATTTAGTGTTATGTAATGTGATTCTGTGGATAGATGCACCTTTGGCATCCACAGGCGGCCGAAAGCGCCTTGGCTTGCTTCACCCACCTTCCACTATTATTTATTTATTATTATTATCATTGCAAATTGTACTAACCATAATAATTGTCCTTCTCGTGTCTCTTGTCTTTATCGTCCCATTTCAACTTTCTTTTTTTAATCATATAATACAATATAGATTAATATATATCATATATATGTGTATAATAATTAATATGTAATATTATTTTATTATACTATGTTTTTTATATACACCTCATAATAAAATTTATAAATAATTATTTCTATATAGTATTCTTACTTTTTATTATAAATTAACTAAAAAACAAATAATTAAATAAATTAAAAAATTTAACACTACAAAATAAATAATTTTAATTAAGAAAATATGACTAATTTATTATATATATATATATATATTATATTTAAATGATAAAACTATCTTTATAAAATAATAAAAGAATTATATTAATGTTAAAAAATATAATTAATATACGTATTATTTAATTTTAATAATAATTTTATTTTTAAATATTCTATGTCATTTGGTTTTCAATTTTATATATTACATAAATTAAAATTTACTCTTGTGAATAAATCATATATATTTTTATTTTTAATTTAATATCATATTTTATTTTGTTTTGTATTTTTAATTTATATTTTATTAGATTTTGAATTTTTAATTTAAATTATATTTTATAAGGATAAATCAACAAATTATTTGCTTCTCTTATCCTATTGATTTCCACTCTAATTTCAATTCAAGATAATTTTCTTTTGTAAACAAAAATAGAGTGCATAAATATCACATAATTAATCTGACACTCCAAGATTATCATTTATCATTTGCAACACTCTAAAACAAGATTAAAAAAAAAATATACAAAAAAATTATAGAGACTATACGAAAATTCAAGATAACAATCATTTGGGGCATTATATATTGTCTAATTAAAAACTTAACATAAAAAATCATAAGGATAAAACCACATTGAATGGAAAAAAAATGCAGTAAACACATACAAACATTAGTAAAATTTATATTTAGAAAAACTAAATATGTTTATATTGAAAAACATCATAAATACTATAAGGACAAATATTTCATTGCTAACAATATGGATAACCAAATTAGCAATTTTATCTGCACATTGATTCTCTTATCTAAAATATGAACATAGTAAATCTTGTCCTGTTAACCATCTCAATGCAATTAAGCCATTCGTTTCTAATAGACCAATAAACAAGGTTGGTATTCTTAAAAGTTGGATTTATCAACTACGAGTCAGATTCAATCCATCAAAATTTTCACTCATTCTCAAAGGTTATTTAAATAGCAATTAGAACTCCTATGAGCTCGTCATATAGTACAGTTGCAATACCTAAATTTACAGCAAAATAATCCAAAGAAGAAACAGAGTTGTGCCTAACAATACCTCCACAAGTGAATTAGGACATCCAGATGCAATTCTATTAGTATTACATTTAATATAATACTCTTTGGGGGCGCCAAATCACTTCCTTGATGGTAGGCGCTTTATGAAGATGAGATCCGACTTGAAAGTACTTAAAAATTTGAAATTATTGAATAGGGTTGATAATTGTAATAGGAATGTGATTGTCATATAAAGATACAACAACTATGATTTTATTAACGATAGTGTGAAAAACAAGATATTGCCTTCAAAACGGGCTTGATTTATACAATGCCAAATATTATAAATAGTAAAGATGACGTTGGTCAAAATAATATATTTGCATTGATCAAACCAACATTTATCGCATATGACAAGGAGATTGTGATCAAAACTACTATCAATTTGAGAGTGAAAATTAGAGTTTAGCCGGAATCAAAACTTAGTAACAAAATAGCATGATAAAAAAAGATGAGTGTTAGTTCTCATTTGAATATTTGCAGAATTCATATCTTGAAGCAATTCAGGATAATAATTTTAAGATTAACTCATTATATACTATTGTCTCATCAAACGCTAACACACAATTATTTTATCTTTTATGCACCAAACTAACTCTAAGGCGCAAAGAAGTTGTGTGTCTCATAATTATATTCAGTTGGTATCACAGCGTCACTTTAACAACAAAAAAAAGTTGCTTCAAAATTAATGTCATTTTATTTTTATTTTTAAGGTAATTTAAACTATTTTTCAATTCTACTATATAATCAATGTTACGTGCGCGACTCTGAAATATTTATTACACTATATTTCTAACAACAATAGTAGTAAAAATAATTTTATAAAATAAATGTAAATTATACTAATTGATTACAAATGGCATTTATTTTGAACAGCGGTAGATTTATAAATTTTCTTAGACCATTGAAAATATTACTAACTATTATATAATACATAACTATAATGACTAAATAAACTCAAAATATTTAAAAAATTCTACAAATTATAATTTTCCTTTACGATATTTCATATTATAAAAGAATTGAATGATTTTTCATTGTCAACACTACTAAATTAATCATTCTTTATATTTCTAACAAATAATTTATTCAATTACTCATCCTTCATTCGATTGTGCATTCTATGATTTACATAATTAAAAATAGAAAAATATCTTTTAATAGTTACATCTATCAAACAAAAATAGAATTAATTTTAGAAGTAAATATATGATTAGATACATAATATATTTTCTAAAATCATAAGATTTTATGAGTGCTTAAAATTAAAATAAGCATTATTATTATTATTATTATTATTATTATTATTATTATTATTATTATTATTATTATTATTATTATTATTATTATTATTATTTATTGGAGTAAGAGTCCCATTAGCTACATACTATACTGCTATTGATTTTGAATAAAAAAGCTACTGATGAATAGGAGTGATGAATAAGAGTGGGAATAGGTCAGGACAGGCCAGGCTTTGAAAGGTCTGAGTCTGACCTACGATTTATTTTTTAGGCTTAAGCCTGGCCTACGACCTATCATAGGTTTTTTTTTTTTTTTTTTTCCGGTCTGGTCTGGCCTTTTTAAAAGTTCGGCCTAGCCTGAAAGCCTATTTAAAATAATTTTTAAAAAATATGAAACAAACATCCTTTGAACCCTAAAAAATAATTTTTTGTGTCAAATAATTGATTTTTTTTTTGAAACAAACGCACTCATTATTACCTCTTAAACAAATATGAAAGACTACTGAGTGATTGACTAATTGAACAACTACTATATATGAAATGACTACAAAATATGGAATGCTATCGAATATAGAACAACTACTGAATATAGAATGTTTACTGAGTAATTGCTTAATTGATAGAATTTAAAATAGGAAATAATATTATTAATATAATAATAATAAATAATATTAATAAATAATAAAATATATATAGGTCGTCCTGTCAGGCCTAATATGCTTTTTTATAAGTCTGAGTATGACCTATTTAAATAAATAGGCTTTAAAAATGGTTTGAGCCTAGCCTTTTTATTAAATAGATCAGATCATGTCAGACCATAGACCCCTTAATACATTTTAAAAGGAATTCATAGGGAACATAAATCAGTCTGACAACGATTTTTAACTGACTTTTTGTTTAACAAAAAAGGAACAACAATTCAGTAAGGCTCAGTTTTCTGATTTCGATCTCCACCACAAACGTAAGCCGCATGCGCCATGAAAAACCAAGACGCTAATTGCAAATGCAGAGAATTCAGACGACGTGCAATTAGAACATGAACAATTGTCGACCCAAACTATTGTATAGGCCCAATTTTATCATCTTGGCTCGTTGTGTTATATTATTAGTATATTTTTAGGTTATTGTTTATCCGGTCCCATATTTGCTCGTATGTTTTTACAATATCATAGTAGTTATCTCACTGAGTTTTGGACCGTACAGCCCTCCATTTGTAGCTCCTATCTCTCATCTTAATCAAAAATACCGTATCATTATTTTTTATTATGTATAAATCATCAAAAAAAAAAAATTTTCTTACTCCTATTTTGGAAAATTACAAAATCTTTCTAAACATTTAAAAATTTCAAACTTTCGAAATATAAAAAAATAAATTTTGTTGACATTTTCGAAAATTTTGTTAAAATATAAAACTTTCAAAACTTAAATTTCCAAAATTTGTAACAAATTTTGAAACTTTTAATCAATGTCAAAGTTTAAAAATGCAATTTTCTAAGATGTTATGAAACTTTCAAAACTTTGGATAAATTTAAAAGTTTCGAAGTTTTTTCTAGAAATCATCAAAACTTTTGAAAGTTTCGATGAATTTGAAACTTTCGAAACGTATTGCTCAAAGCTTTCAAATTTTCAAAGTAATTTAATTTTAAAATTTTCAAAAAATTCGAAACTTTCAAAAGTTTCAATTTATTTCAAAAAATACTTGTTGTCTGTAGAATTAAAATTTTATATTGAAAAATAAATTTATAATATTATCATTAATTAAATTTATTACTATTTTTGAAATTAGGTATGAAATTTATTACTATTAATTTATTACTATAAATTTATTATTATTAATTTATTACTATAAATTTATCAATATAAATTCATTACTATTTCTTACTATAAATTTATAATTCAAATTTTTAAAATTTATTACTATTTTTGAAATTAAATTTATTACATCATGAATATCATCGGCATGTGCATCAGTTCCTAAACCCTAAAAAAATAGAAAAAAAAACTAAAAAAAATAAAAATGCATTTCGGAACTTTCTTATTGTTCCCAAACTTTCGAATCTTGTTTTGAAAGTTTCATTGAAGACCAAACTTCGGAAACAATTTTGGAACTTTCCATGAATTCAAAAGTTTCGAAACTGAAAAATTTCATGTTTTTGAATTTTACATTTTGAAACTTTCATAATGTTAGAAAGTTTCGAAGGTTTCTGTATTTCGAAATTTTCACGTTCATGGAAACTTTTGAAGAATTGGAAAATTAATGTTTCGAAAATTTCAAAGTTTCGAAGTTTATCTTACTTTTGAGTTTCGAATGTTTCAAAGGTTCGAATGATTACAAATATGTGATTCAGACAATTCAAATTTTCGAAGAAAATGGGTAAAAAAAAAAGAGAAGATAATTTTTTTGGGGTTCTTATAAATAATATTATGGGCAATATGGTATTTTCTATGGGGATGGGGGGTGGGAGGTAAAGGTGGAGGGGTGCACGGTACAAAAATCTTGTATTGAATAAGAAAATATAGATAGGTTGGGTGATTTTGAAAAAAAGTTAATTTGTTGACCCGAAAAAAATTAATTTAACATAATAGATTTGAAATTGTTGGTGAATTTTTTTAATAGAAAAAATAGTAAATAAACTCATACATCACTGTTGAGATCTTAGACAAACAAATTATTAATGATTTTGATAGGGTCAAATTGATTTATATGTTACATTAGAAATCAAAGATAATTGCCTAGGGAAGAAAAGTACCTCCCAAAACTATATAACTCATGACCACAGCACATTAGACTTTACGGAAAATTGAATAAGAATTTATATATAAAGAAGAAAAGATTTAAACTAAATAATAGAATTTATTAATTTATGCGATTGGATAAGAGAATTTTTTGAGGGAATATAATTTTTTAAGAGAACTCAAATCATTCAATGTAAATTTTTTTGTTTGGATAATAAATTTGAAGAACTTTTAAAATGAATAGATTTGATATGGTATTTTATTAAAGCTAAAAATTAGATAATTTTAAATACCACCTAAAACATAAGAATTTCAAACTTTACTTTATAATATATGAATCATGAAATAGTCCCTATAATTTTTTTAAAGTTTACAAATTTGAGCCATTATATTTCAAAATTTGAATATAAGCTCCTATAATTTTTTATTTTTTATTTTGCAAATTGATCCTTAAAATTTTGCAAAATAGTCCCTCAATGTTTAAAAATTTCAGTTTTGCCCAATTTTTATTTTTGTCTCCAAACTTTTAAAATTTTTAAAAATAGTATAATTTTAAAAGAATAACTCATTTATCCAAACAACAAAAATTAAAAATAAAAAAAATTTAACTGAAACATTTTAAATTTGACTAGAATTCTAATTTTCGTAAAATTTCAAATTATCTGTTTAAACACACTTTAGGAGATTATAAAAGTTCTTGATCAGAACCTCTCATTAAAAAGGTCTACACAATATAACCAACAATGACAAAATAACACTGGCTAAATGTTAGTTAGCTATATTGATCAAGAAAAGTTACGACATAGTTTTAAATTTTAATTCGCATTTATAATTATAGACATAATAATAGCAAGAATATAAATTTTTTAGAAGGTTCCGAAATGAAATGGTAACTACAATATTAATTAGTCAATACCAAAATTTACTGTATAGTAAGAATATGCAACTGCAACCTCAATTTACAATCATCATTGTGACTAATCTATACTATAAGAGCCTATGTTTAGATCTTTAAGGATAAGTCAAGGTGCTTCTCCCCTTCTTGATTATTACTCTCCAAATTCAAAGGAGCTCCTTGTTTGAGCATGTCACTTTTAACCCCTTGGAATCTACCAACACTTTTTCGTGATGATAATAATCCTATTTCGTTGAAAATTTCCATCATTGGCTTTCCAATTCCACGTTGTTGATTCATAAATGGCCTTGACCAACCATGATATCCACAAGTACTTCCAAACTCATTGGTTGAATTATGACAGGGCTTATGAATCATTGAGTGAGCCTTAATTCCAAGTGGTCTAATACTATTACTATTTGCACCACCATGGAGGGTTAGTAAATATGCCATACTTATATAACGGTGGTGAAAATGATTATGAAAAAAATGGAACACCAATGATTGTTCCTTTCATCATGTGCGTTGTTCTTATAAACTTCCCTCCGTTTTGCAATTGATCACTCTCTTTTGTGGAAGTTTCAAACAAATGTCCACCACATTATTGTAGTTTAATTCATTCCACTGGACCCAACTTGATTGATTTTTACATTTGTTTATTGTGTGATAATTATGTATGAGTAAGAATTTTAGTCCTATCTCTATGTGCGACATTTTTTTTTATTGTGTAGTATAATAGCACGAAAATAAAATCTCTAAATTAAAGTGGAGGTCATTGCATACACAATGTTTATCGTAAGATCGTCTATACCTTCAAGTGTTTGTGAATTATAGAATTTTCTTTTGCAGTAATTGTAAAAGAATACTCGTAACTGTGATACCTTAAAACCACGTATGTAAATTTTTTTATTAAATTTTATTATTCACCGTAGAACAAAATATGTATATAGAAAAACAATCATTGTCTAAACATTTAATTGTTTTGGATTCTCATATGCACCCACAATCACAATCATTGTTACGATCAATGAGATACAATAAAGTATGTAGCTTTGCCTCCTTTTCTTCTTCAATAGTTTTCTGTTTCTCAATTTCTTGTGGATTCTGCCATGGCAAGTGTTTCCATTGCATAAATTTTAATTTGGTAATCTCTCCACCTACCTTTAAATGAAAAAATAGAGAGTATATAGTTGTGTGAGACTGACACATAGGAATTATAGTCCCATTGGAAAAAGGGGCACCTGCAGTACTCCTTTAATGAAATATTTTTAACAGGCCTTTTAATAAGGTTAAGTTATATGTTTTTCTAAATGTCAAAAAGGTAACCAATAGTATTGTTCTAGGAGATGATAATCGATGGCTTTATGTTTGATAATAGTGTGCTTTTGAGTTTGATTGAAAATTATGTTGCTGACCATGTGACTGATCGGTAGTTTTTATTGGTTTGGTCACGTGCTTAGCGAATTTGGTTTATATCATATTTTATTTTATGTAGTTACATGTATTTTGGCCGGTTAATTTTATTTTAAGATAAATTTTTGTTTTCTTTAAATAAAATGTTTTATTGTAAAATTTGTACCGTTGGTTATGACTACACTGAGTCAAGATCCTTGCTTAGCACACTACTAGGACTATTTGAGATATTATTTTAAATTTTAATAATTTGATTCATCTTTTTAAAAGGAGATAGAAAGGGAATAAATCAAAGCAAAATCTTTGATAATTATTTTTAACTCTGTTTTAAAAGTGGTAAGAAAATAATTTTTTAGTTAATGTGACATTAAATATTATAAGGGTGAAAAGTATAATTTTAATATTCTTCTATTAAATATTTTTCGTACATTGAATTAAATAGTCGTTATTGATTTTTTTTTAATTCTTTGATTCTAAGACCTAATAGTTCAGAGTTTAATCAGAGGGCAAGTAAAATCTGATTACAAATTATTTCAGTCAATATTCAAAGTCATATTCTTTAAACAATTTATCATTAACTAATCCTCATTAATCATTTAAGTTCAATGATGTCTAGGTGTTCATAAGTTAGATGGTCTCAAATGTTTCACTTATCAACATCAATTTAAGCGTGCCTTTGTTTATGCATGTGGTATAATCGGTCGTGTAGAGACAGACATATATTGTGGGATCAATGCCAGTTTTGGAATCGAGTACTAAGGTAACCTTTTGGTGTTGGCCTTTGGGTGAAGCAAGAGGACCAAGAGGATCCAAATCCCATATCGTATATAGGAGACAAAGTTAAGCATTGTCATTTCTCATGTATATATCAATGTTAGTATCAAACAAATTTCCTTTGTACTTGAAAGTCTATCTGCCAGCACACATGTCCTTTGTCGTTGTTAAGTAATCTCCCTTTGCATCTTGTATTTATGTGACAAATTTGCTTCTTTTATTTAGTTTTTTTTTAAATAAAAAATTGTAATGACAAAACTACTCAATGCCCATTTAACTTAATTTAATATTTTAAATAGATTACAAAATTATACTTTTAATCTTTTAATTTATTTTTAGGTTATACTTTGATTTTTTTAAGTTTTATTTTATATTTTATTTTGACATCTTAAATTATAAAGTTAGACACTTTAGTCCTCATTAAATTATTTTTGATTTACTTTAATAACTTAAATTATAAATATTAAACATTTGACTATCTTAAATTATAAATATTATATATTTTGATCATTTATGTCAATATCTAAAGTTTGTAATTTACGAACCAAAGTGTCTAATATTTATAATTTAAAATATTAAAGTGTTATATGTGTCACATAAAAAACTAAAATGATACGAAAATAATTAATAGACTAAAGTGTTTAACTTTTGTAACTTAAGGGATCAAAACAAAATGAAAAAAAATTTAAAGTACTAAAGTAAATATAAAAATAATTGAAGAGATAAAAATATAATTTAACCTAAATAGAACTTCTATTTTTCTTTTGTTGTCAAATTAGTCTTTTATCTTTAAAAATATATACAAATTTGTATACATAATAATTGAATGACATACTATAAACTATAAAATAATCGAATGACATACTATAAACTATAAAGAATCTTGACCACAATTAAACCCTAAGTGCAACGACAAAGACACAATATTAAATAAAAACTAAAAGCATCATATTAATTGTGATGATTTAGATATTATAACAATTGTTATAATGTAGTTTAAACATGATATTGATGAATTGAAGGTGTAACCTTTTCAGTCAATCAAGTAAGAATTTTGATATCAAATTTGTAATAGAAATAAGCTAAGGATAAAAGTTTGTTGAATTGTGTAACTATATTTAAAGATAAAGAAATATTAACAATGACATTTGTTAAGAATTTAAATGTAAAAAAAATTAAAAATTGTGTAATTTATACATCAGAATTGTAAAAAATATTTTACACTCATAACTTATTTTTTATTTGTTTTTTAACAAGTACCCTTAGAACTAAGAGCATTTGTTAGCACGACCTTTAAAATAAATGGTTAATTTGATAAAATAAAATAAAAAGATATATTTGTGATTTCATATAAATATAAAGAATCCTAAGTGTAGTTTATTATTTTATTTTTGACTTAAAAAAGTAAATAAATTATTTATACTTCTTTATTTATTTATTTATTTATGTATTTATTTGTTTTGTACTCGATCTTTCTAGTTATCATTTTCTGGGCATCACTGATCAATTGTCAATGTATAAGTTGAACCAACACATAATTCTCCTTTTTCTATTTGTGTTTCTTTTAAAACAAAGTAGCTCAAAAAAATTACGTGCACTATTAATATAAACTAGTTCAAATAAAAATTAAATATAAAGTAGTTTTTTTTATTTAAATACTTATACTATATATGTCTAAATGGCAGCTTGATTTATTTAATATAGTCAATACATAACCATTCTACTATTTTAAAAAAATATGTACCGAAAATCTCACAATTAAAAGTTTATCAATGTCAGCGTGTGTTGAAGCTAATTGAATTATTATTATTATTTTTAATTTTGAAAAACTAAAAATCTAAATTTTGAAATATTAGTTTGAACAAGGGACTAACTAAAAAAAGAATTCTATGTCATTTGAGGAAGTCAAATATAAATTAATGGATTAAATATTTTTTTGGTCCTTATAAAATTTTCATGTTCACTTTTTGTTCATGTAGAATAAAAGTACAAATTTTAATCTAGAAAAAATAATCCAACAAACAGTTTTAGTCTATATTGAAAATATGAAATTAAACACGTTCAATTGTCTTTTAACTTTAAAAAAATTTAATAATTTTTTTGCAATCATGTTTTAAACACTATAAAAAATTCGTACACAAACATTTAGAATTTGTTTAACTTAGAATAAATAAAATATGAGTTTTTTAAATGTTAAGAACTCAAGATAAAAGTAACACCTAAAAATCAAATTTTAATTTTTTTTCTAATATTATTAACAAATCTACAAAAATTCGTTCAAAAACATATATTGACTTAAATGTAAAGGACAAAAACTGCATGTGTGACAATTTTGTATACACTAAAAATTATATTTTTATTTCATATGACCAGAATAGTCCTAAGAATTAGTTAATAGGAACTAAAAAACTTATTTTAGAAATAAAAAAAATACATTTAAGCCTTTATTTTATTTTTTAAAAAAGAGTTTATCGAAAATGATTGAGTGATTTTTGAATCTTAAGCCCATTTGGTACATGGTGACCCACCTGGTCTGTTGGATCCAATATGTGATGTTGAGCCATAAAATATGGAAAAAAACTCCCTTATGAGCGTGTAGTTATGACGCGCCACCAATTCCGCAAGTATTATTGAATTGAATTATGTAGAGTATACTATACTATATACTATATACTATATACTATATACTATATACTATTACTAGTACAAGTATTTGTTGCACTATAATATTGTTTTGTGCATCAGCATCACCGTCCATTCCTACTCTCAGATTCCCTTACAGCTTGTACTACTACATTTCAGATTCCACTCTTTTCTCTTTCTTTCACAAATCACACACCCCCCTTTTTTCTTTTCCCCATTATTTTCCTTTCAATTATTCACTATTTCGAAAATAAATATAGTTTTTCATTGGCTTTCCTTTTATTATTATTATTATTATTATTATTATTACTACTCGTCTTTTTTTTTTTGTTTGTTTCAGAGCTTCTCAAACAAACACACTCTGTTAACAAAAATGGATGATCCAAGTGACCGGTTTCCCATCGGAATGCGTGTTCTTGCCGTCGACGACGACCCTACCTGCCTCTTTGTTTTGGAAACTCTCCTCCGGAGATGTCAATACCACGGTCTGATTCAGATCTGTTCTTTTTTACTTTGCTCTTAATTATATTCATTCAATTGTTTCTAGGTTTTTTTCTTCATTTTTATGCATAATAATACTTTTTGTCTAGTATATGTATAATAATGTATGATGATTAGTCTAGTATAGTAGTATATGTATTAGAGATATGTATTTTTTTTTTTAAATATATAATTGCAATTTTATAAATTCAAATTAAGAAAATGACTTCACAAAACTAGTGCTTGGTTTCATTTGTATGTTGTGCATTTAGACTTAGGTAGACAACAAAATATGTTGTATTGTTGATATTGGAACTTAGACACAGAATTTCAGATGAAAGAGTTTAGGGTCAAAGACTAAAAAAAAGTCATCATATGTTCATAAAGTGTTATTGACTTATTTTCACTAACTCGCAATGATATCTTTATTTCCTTTTTGGTTGTAGAAACAATATATGCATAAACTCTTGTTAAATAATCACTTAATTAAGCTTTTTAGTTTTTACTCAAATGTCACAAAGTCATATTAAAGGGAAATGCTGTTTGTCACATAAAATAACTCACGAACAGTAAAAGAATTTTTTTTATTCATTTTGATTGACTAATCTCTCCCGATTTCCGACAAATCAGGAACATAACTATTAATTGCTTCTTTAAAATGGAGCACGTCACAATTCATGAGATTTACGATAAATTTTTTCTTGTTGTTTAGCATCTCCCCATATTAAAAACTTGTATTTCAAAGTTTACGGCATTTATCGGACCAATACCAGTTTTTTCATAAAAAGATTTCTTTGGATACTTTGCATAGGTGCTTGGATAATGTATCCAAACATATTTTTACCAAATATTTATTTGATAGATAACGGAAACAACATTGTCAAATTCTCACCATGGCGATCCGCCATAGGCCGCAACACTTATTATATCCGCCATGTTTCTGCCATAGGCTACAACGGCATGTTTATATGGTGGATTTTTGGCTGGCTGCCATAATCCACCATTGATAACATTGAAGGGAATCCTATAATTGGTGCTTTGTTGTTTGTAGATTTAGTATGAAAAGTGGCTGATAGGGAACAGATTTCATGTTGTTCAGTGGCTGGACTGAATATGCACTTTATAGTTAACCATTTTTCTTTCCTTGTCTCTTATCTTATCTCTGGCTCCTGTAACTGTTATTGCTTGGATTTGAGAATCTCTCTAGTTCTTCACAATTAGTATTTTTCTTTGACTAACATTCTACAATTGCTTTTTGTTTTGGATGTATATGTTATGCGTATTTTGCTCTTTGAGAATGATAATTTTATCTTACTTATGGTTCGGGATTGCAGTAACCACAACTAGTCAAGCAATAAAGGCATTGGCTATGTTGAGAGAAAACAAAGACAAATTTGACCTTGTAATCAGTGATGTGCACATGCCAGACATGGATGGATTTAAGCTGCTTGAACTTGTCGGACTTGAAATGGACCTTCCTGTCATAAGTAAGTGGAGATCTGTTATGTAATCTTCGTCTGTTCATATTTTTTTTCTTCTTCATTTTGAATCTAGTTTATTGATATGATTATTAATCAATTGTTCAGTGAACGCTTCGTTTTGTTGCTCTAAAATGTTTGATTTCAGTGTTGTCTGCATACGGTGATACGAAGCTGGTGATGAAGGGAATTTCCCATGGAGCATGTGATTATTTACTGAAACCTGTGAGAATCGAGGAGCTAAAGAACATTTGGCAGCATGTAATTAGGAGGAAGAAATCTGATCCAAAGGAGAAAAACAAAACCAGCAACCGAGACAAAACTACTTCCGATAGTGGCGGTGGACTGAGATCAGCAGGA